>NC_046363.1:26177021-26477021 GCF_011125445.2 Fundulus heteroclitus
GAAGGGTTCCAGTGCAGAGGAAAAAGTGCTTCCTATAGAGATTCTATAGAGATGAGGCTTTTACTTTACATCCTCTGAAGTTATCTATATAGCTCCCATAGAAATGTGCGTGCATTGCTCTGCAACCCGTTCTCTATGTCTAGTTATGTTCTGAAACATATCTACTCTCATTCTACCACTATATTCACATGTTTTCACCTACATGTCTAAGTAATGTTGTGTTCTTGCCTCTATTCCCAAACATTGTTGAACACTGTGGTTAATCCCTTTTCTAAGTGTGAATGCCAACCTAATTTTTAGTGTTGAAATAACCATAAACCACCTGCAACAGTCAAAACATGGCTGAAAATATCCTCTTAGCATGGAGTTGTTTTTGAATGTATTTTACATGGATTGAAAGGAACGAAATGAGAGGTCTGGAATGATAAATAGAAAGTGAAAATAGAGGCTTCTGATGAAAGGGGAGTCGGGTGAGAGGGAAAAGAGGGATAGGAGAGAGGAGGAGAGAAGCAAAGCAGGGAAGGGTGTGGGTTAGAAAAACCATGAAGCATAGTGAGCTCCCTGTTATGACACACAAGTCTTCCCTTCATAGTTTGTAGGAGAGTGGAGAAAAACACGTGGAGCACAGAAAGCATCAGGGTGGAGGGAAAACCACCGAGCTGTTAGGACTAAATCGCAGGGCAGTCCCTAAAATAGAACAAGGTTCCAGAAGTTAATCAGGTGAATGGTAAACCGAGGACTGATACCTCCAGCTGCAGCAGTTTCAACGTTACTCACAGTTAGAGAGGACTACTGGCATGTTGGATTTTCTCTGTGGTGGATATGGGCTCCAACCCTTAAGAATCATACATTGCTGTGTTTTGTCTGCAGTGGCTGATGCAGCTTCAAGCTGTTACAGTCCTCAAGATTCACACCGTTAACTCACCCGACTTTATTTCTCACTTTAATTTTAACCTCCTGGCATAAATTGATCAGTTTTAATGGGGTCACTTTAGCCTTTATAAATAAGTTAGAGATTTTGTGCAGTTTGTGCCCTGATACATCAATTATTCATGCATATAAAAAGATATTTTTCAGGCAACAATTTCCTGATTTTTTTTTAAAGAGTGGAGTTACAACCACTAACATGACCAAACCAGAGTTTTTGGATCCATCTAATTCATAAATCCTACCAAAAATGCAGATTCACCCGTCAACTGTCAGCTTGCCCCTCTTTAAATGAGTTATTTTGCATGCATAAAAAATGTCCAGCCATAAATGTGTAGCTAAAGAAATGTTTGTTATTTACAGCCTAGGCTTGATTAGTAAAGCCCAGAGCTGTTTGAGACACACAGTTGGCCTAAACTGGTATTTAGTGCAACTTGCAAAAGATAAATTATTTAAAAGCAACATGCTGCGTTGCTTCATTGCTTTACAAGCACGGAACAGGGACTGCCAAATGATGCTCTAGTCCAGTGAATAGTGCTTTAACAGTGCTTATTCTCTCCCTTAGGGTTATAAGAAGCACCTTAGAGAAATAATGAGAAATTATCAGAATGGAAAAAAGGTCAAGAAAAGTTTCTGTATGTGCAGAGAATGTGTCACATAATAGTCAAGTATATATTTGCTTACTCAGCATGTGCCGGTTATCAAATCCAATAAATGTTTACAATTTTATTTTAAGAATCAGTCACAGGGATAAATTAAGTGCACTTTACCATCTGTAGCAGTGGACTAAAACATAAACACCTCTTACTGAATTAAAATTGCCAAACCTGTTTTCTCTCTGATACAGCGAGATGTTGTTATTGCAAATCAGCGAAACGCCTCTGATTTGATCTTTTATGATTGTAAAGCAAGGACATCTGCAATCTGACACAAATTAGTGCACTTTATCTGATGCACTTGATGGATATGTTTGCTCCAGCATATCGTTGGCGCCATTTGCCTTGGGGTAAAGCACATTTTAGGTCCTGATTCTCCAGAAACTTCCTCCTTCAATGCTTCGACTTAAATTCATTTATGGAGAAATTTTGTGTGGCACGCAAATAATGGTACGTGTAAAATGGCAAAAAAATAAGGATAATTTTGACACCTTTGGCTTTCGAAATCAAAAATGTGTGCACTTTGTATTTGATTAATTTTATTGTCAAATCCCCAAATTTGGTGCAACGGGCATAGAAAATGTATCTAATTAATTAAAAGAGGTTTACCTGTGTGCAATCTAATCTTAGTATCATTACAGCTACATTGTGAAGCCCTCAGAGGTTTGATAAACAACCTTAGTGAACAAACAGCATCATGAAGACTTGGAAACACAGCAAGCAGGTTGAGAAAAAAGTTGTGGAGAAGTTTTAAGCCTAGTTAGGTTATAGAACAACATCCCATGATTATATCTCGCTGAACAATGTATCTGTCATCCAAAAATTAGTATGGACGTCTACTTAAACAGACAACGACAAGGCTAAAAAAAAAGGAGAGCACTAATCGGAGAAGCAGCCAAAAGGCTTAGTAACCCTGGAGGAGCTGCACAGATTGAGAGCTCAGGTGAGAGAACCCGTTAACAGGGCAACTATTAGTTGTGCTCCCCACAGATCTGGCCTTTAGGAAGAGTGGCAAGAAGAATGCCGTTGATGAAAGTATTGATGAAAAAGCATTTCGTAAAAAGGCTTCTCAAGTACTAAGTACCTGATCATAATATCTGATTTAATATTGAAGAAATTAATACATATACATAAACATATTTGCAAGATAACAAATTAAGGCAGAAGGGACCTTTTCCTAACAACATGTTTAAGTTAAACTTGTGAAACCCATACTTACAGTAGGCTTGAACAGTGACAATAAGTACTGTTTACTGTGTGTCCAAGTGACCCTAAAATGGCTCAGTAGGATCAGCCGGTAGAAAATAACGAAGCTTGAGAACAAACAAGAACTCTCAGCTTGCCATAAACTGTCATGATTTATGTTTTTGTTTGTTTTGCTTTGGACTTTTCTGGACTTTTCTTAACCAGCCTTCACCTCTAAGCCATCATCCAATCAGCTCAGTCTCCCTCCAGCCACCACTCTGCTCTAGATCAGCTCCACCTGTTGCTCCTAATTACTGTCAACTCGGCTCACCTGTTCACCGGCCAACATATACCTGCCTCAGTCGTCCACTCACTGCCAGAGAACGTCTCGTCTCATCTTTTGTGATGTGCCCTGGCTCTACCGACATAATAATATTATGAAAATGCAGTAAAAACTACCACAAGTACCGTTTTTTCCCCCAAAGAATTACAAGGTACATATAATTAGTTATTACCCATCTCTGCAAAACCCCAATACCATAAATATTTCTGGCTTAAATGTAAGAAAATGAGAAACGGTTCAAGGGGCATGAATGCTTTGGCAAGTCGCTATAAATATTCCCATCATAGTGGGAAGTCTTTATTTTTTCTACTCTTTTTTTATGGGTTTTTACAGTACTAGTAGCTTGTTTTTTTTTATCTTCACGCCGTAGGGTGTCGGAAAAGGGGCACTGAGAGAGAGGGGAAGACATGCTGGAATCAAACCCGGGTCAGCCGCGTCGAGGACTAAGGCCTCTGTATATGGATCTTACCCCCTGCACCTTCAGAGCACGCCATGAAGGGAGTCCTTTCTGAGTTTCCCTGAAATTTTGTGATGAACCTCATCTTTAACTAATTAACTGCATCAAAAATAATCAGACGGACACAATATGTGTCTGTAACATTTACTAGCCGTTGAAGAAGACACACTTCCTGGGATTTCAGCAGTAATGGACATCCCTGTATTTCTTCTTACACATTTTCTTACAACGCGTGTTTCAAAGAACACTATTTTTAGCTCAAGCTAAAAATAAAGCCCTCCTCCAGTCTTGACAGTTGACACTTAACCAGCCCAAGCTGCATTATTCGCAGCCCTGAAAGATAGGGTGTTGAACGCTTCACGAAATGAGGAGGCTTTCTAAATAAAACTGGCAAACTTCATGGTTATCTGCAGCAACGTCCTCAGTCTCACCCTGTGATTTGAACTGGGGGGGGCGTGGCTAGATCACTGCTGCGGTGTTGGTGCACCAGCTCCTGCAGTTTCCCACAAAAATGCTCATGTACCTCGTCCAGGCCAATCAGAGGGGGATCCCACTTGGTTTAGACGGAGGAAACTGGATACCGTCAGTGTTTCTCCTCCATCTCTGCTCCTGCTTTTCTCACAGACTTCAGTTTCTTCCACCTACTTTGTCCTTGCAGATGTGTTGTCTGGTATCCTCGTTGAGCATGAAGTTTTCTCCTCTGTCTCATGTCCAGATTTGCTCACCAGGGCCTCATAACTAGAAAGATGTATCAATTCAGCTAAGCAAACAATGCAGTTCCAGTGGTGGCAAAGGTGTTTCAGGGAATGTCGGTTCTGTTGGGCATGAAATCTGTTCCGACCAATCATAATTTGCCTCAAGACAAGCTGTTATTGTGAGTAACTTTGTCTGATTCCTACAGTTTGCACAATTCAATTTGACTCTAAGTCAAACACCTGCAGATCTAATGAGATTTCCAGCAGCATTGGCTCCACTTCATGTAGAACAGTGCTTTTGAGTTAGTGGGTAATTTGAGCGAAGAAATTGATTTTCCCAACAAAACAAAGTGCGCTTACAGCCTTATATGTACAGTTAAGCTCCAAATTATTCATACCTGCCTGGAAGTAATATCCTAAAGCGGTCATGACAGAGTCATCACTTTAATCTGATGGAGGGAGCTAAAGATTAGGGTTATGGTAAGGAGACCCTCCAGAACAAAGATAAGTGTTTAAAAGTGTCAGCGAAATGATGCAAACACAGCAGCTACAACAATGGTTTGATTACTGTAATCCCACAGAGAATTCTTCCATTCAGTACAGGGAAAGGTGTAAATAATTTATCCTGACACTTTTAATGAAATGTAAAATAAAAATAGATTTTTATTTATACTCCTTATGCATCGTTTCATTATCTCTTGAAAGATGACTCTATAAAACTGTCCTGGCTCTAGCGCCTTCATAATAGGTAGCAAAAGATTTTAATGAAGGTAAATGTGGATATAGGAGAAATTTTGGGCACTTTTACCGCAAATATTTTATCTCTCTTGAGGTACTGTTTACATTTTTTTTCTGTATTCACATTTTATTGTGTAATTTGGGTTAATGCTTCTATTTTTGAGGACTTTAAAGAATATTCTTTTTATTCCATTATTTTAAGGTTTTCATAGATGCTTTTTGTGTTTTCTTGTTTCATTGTTGACCTAAAACAAGGAATGACTAGGTAAGAGGTTCCCATGTTTTGACATGCCCGATTCCCCCGAAATTTAAACAATAAAACATATATGTATAACAGGATCTGATTGCTTTTATTTTAAACAAACAATTATTCTGGTGAGTTGGCGATCTCTGCATTCCCAGAGACTCCATCACTGTTTTTCATCTATGAGGCAATCTCATCATTCACCTTAAACATTTATAAATATCATACAAGGTCACAATAAAATCTTTGGCTTTTCATCCTCAATACCTTCATTATTTTTGGCCCTGACTCGTTTGGCTTTGCAGCAACACACAACTGTAAAACTTTATTAAAACCCCATTAAACATGGCTGTTTATCAGGCTTAAACTCTCAGGCTTAAAATACAGCAGGTTTCTGCAGGCCCCTTCATGCACATAATGCCACTCTTCTGTGCCGTACTAAAATCCATATACGTTTCTTCTCCAGGATGCACACTTATGATGCAAGTGCAGAAATGTATATGCAAGCACATTATTTATTTATAACGACCTGATCTAAGTTGTTTTATCAGTCAGACTATCTGGTCAGGGACAGACATACTGCTCTTAGTTTACCAACAACAGTGCTACCTAAAGAAGGTGGGTCGAGCTCTCTTAGTTAACATCCAAAAACGTTTCCAAGCAGAAGGGTTTCTCTTTCTAGTTTTTCTTGTTAGCGAGGACGTGTGCTAGCCTTCTATCAGCCAGCAACAGCTGGGGGAGGGGCAGCACTGTGCAGCACCGCACCATTTACCATTTATTTACCATTTAGCTGTTTGCAAAAATTGCACACAAACATGGATTTCTGTTTCATATTTTACCAGCTGTTCCATTACAAAGAAAAAAGTGTGCGCAGAATTCCTCAGAAATAAAGAAAATTGACCCACTGCTCCCTAAGGGATGGGTTACATGCACAGGAAGTTTAACTGGAATTTACAATTGTAATGACAAATACAGATATTTTTATTCATTTCTGAGTACGTGTGTCTGACATGTCGCAGCATCTATAAACATTGTCCTCACGTAGTGACAGATCCATTTAGCCTTACTTCTGCTGACAGTGAAAATCGGAGTCATCTGCCAACTCTTCAGCATCCGTTTTTCCTGACTGCTCACACAAGCCTACTATATGTTCTTTTTCCTATCCAGACAGGCTGAAAATCTAAACTGTCTCTGCATTTATTTACTCCCCCCACCCCCTGTTTACACTCATCAGCCATATCATAAAAACTGCTGTAAAAAGTCTGTGTGGTTTTATTGTGACAACTTCACACAAAACTGCAGTTTTCAGATTTGCCCTCCAATAACCGCTCATGCTAATTGTTGTCTTTTATCTTTCTTTCCATTCATTTTCTCATATAAACCATGAAAACGTTGCTCTTAATTTTCCACACTCTTTTATAACCAACGCATGAAGACACACAAGCTTACCGCAAGGTTCTGTCCTTCTTCTCAAGAACCCGCCGCCGCGTTCTCAGAGCGGCACCATTGTTTGCCTTGCCCCGTCCTTCCTGCTCTGCATCCATTTACGTGTGGGTTTATACGTGACACCGTGCCAGCAGCTTTTTGGCCACTCGTTGCTGTGACAACTGGTGGCAAACATACATCAACCAAAACCAGGTCCAGATTTGCTGAACCACACTCTGGGTGCTACTGCTGCTGGATGTTCCCGTCCCAGCAGCTTTTGGGACGCTTTCTAGAAGGCGTTCAAAGTTTCTCTTCAGACCAAAGGAGACTAAGGAAGTTTTTTATTTCTTCCCCCCCCCAATTTATGTGTTCAGTCCAGTAAAGTCCGCAGAAAAATTTAGATGAATTTGTTTTGCGTTTGCACATTAAACTCTAATCATCTGTTGGTCTGTAGGAAATGTGCTCCTATCTTTCTGTCCGTAACGCACGACTGGCTTCTCTCTGTGTAGCTGAATCTTTGGAAAATATCAACCATAGCTTAGTTGGAAAGGTAGGATTTAGTGCAAACAAGGTAATTTTCGAAGAAATTAAACTAGATGACCAAATGGATGATGAGGCCTTTCCCTGGCTCTGTGTCAGCTCTTTTGTTGGATTTGATCCTATTTTTTAAAGACATTATTTCCAGATTCTGAGAACGTCATGATCTGATGGTTGTTGTTAAAGAACTGGAGCCCCCTGCCAAACTCAAATACTGATACCTGCTGTTAGCGTGCTGCTTGGACTTTAATATTGTGCCAACCCCTATTTTTAATTTGAACACAGAATTTTTACCTGGATATGCCATATTATCTATTAATAACTGCACAGTATTTTTAGTCTTTTATGATATGTTCATTATTTTCTTCTTAACAACCTAGCATTAAATCAGCTTTTTAAATTCACATTATTTAATCTAGTGTGTAAGTGGAAAATGATGATCGGATTAAAATCTATTGGAATGAAATTGTATTCTGAATGAGAGGGGTGTGTTTATGCTGATTGATAATCTGATCAACGTGCGTATAAACACTTGTCAGGCTCAAATTATTGCGAATGTGGCAAACTGACCCGAGTGCGCCTGATGTAAACGTGACGTATTTCCGCGTTGGCCAAAATACATCGGAAACCAAAACCGTCGGGGGCTCCTGATACAACCTTTCTGTTTGGAAAAAAAAAAAGAAAAAGAGCTCAAAATTGTTGCTTACTGAGTAATATTTCAACCGTAATTAGAATATTGTGCAAGTCCAGCCTGGGCGCTCAGAAGACAAACAAACTCGTATAATATTGCTTTATTCACTATTTTTGTAGTTTAGCCAAGACAGAAGTACTTCTTCTTCTGTGTTTTTTTTTAGGGGAATTCGATAACTGGGTATGTCAGAGTAATTATATTCTGAATAAAGCCAGGTGTATATACATGCACATTATTTCCAGATTAATTGATTGTATGTCCATATAAACGGTGCAATTCGGTTATTTAATCCGAAGACATTATAATCCGATCATGGAATTTTGTGCATGTAAATATAGCTATTGTCACAATGCTTGGGGTTTTGTGCAGGACTTTGCAAAGCTGGATCGTGCCTTCCATTATTATTCCTAGTGTTATATCTTATTAGGTCTTTGTATCCTGTGTCGCTGTCCTTGGGTGTTGTGTGCTTTTGGATTAGGTTCTTAGTTATTCTCAGTGTTCCACCTCGTTATTTATTAGTTCCTGGTATCCTGCTTCTGTTAGATTTCTGTTTCCTTCTTCACTTTCTTTGCTTGCACCTGTCACTATAATTATTGACTCATTGTCTTCACCTGTGCTCCTGATTTCCCCTTTGTCCTTCCCCGCTATTTAAAGCCACCTGTCTCCCGTCACTGTCAGATCCTCCGTTGTGCGCACCGGTGCCCTGTACAAATTTGGCCTTTGTAGGTATTCTTTTCATCATTAAATATTCATCACGTCATCATGCTACTTCTGCATTCTGGTCCATCTACTCCGCCCCAGCAAATCACGACACTCACGCAACCTACGACGTCATCTTGCACAAACCATGTAAAATATGCTGTCAGGAACAGGAACTGGACCAAAACGAGACGAAAACAGTCAAAATCCAAACAGCAACTATAAAAGGCCTTCAGAGAGACATTGGAAGGGAAAGCTAAAGGAACTATATTGAGAGTAAAACGTTTTTCTCCAAGATTTCCAGTCTTTCTTTTCCAGCTTGATTACAAACTTAGTTTTCGAAAATGTCCCCCAGTGATGTGTCTGTGTCTTCTCTTCAACTGACTCATAATGTTTTCCTGTCCTCCGCCTCTCTTTACCAGCTTTTCTCTCCATTATCTTGTTCACGTTTTATTCCCGTCTCTGTCACGCTCTCCCGGGGAACCGGGGGCGGATGATGAGTGGAGAGCGGGAATAAAAGTCAGCAAATAACAAGAGGCTAGCAGGAGAACCCCCACCTCCACACACACACACACACACACACACACACACACACACACACACACACACACACACACACACACACACACACACACACACCTGTGTTTGACATCTCAGGAAAGCATCACAGACATGGGAGTCCTGCTGTCCACATCGGGGGCAGCTCTGCTAAAACCATTAACATTACACACATACTCAGTCACATACATGCACCAGTACGACACGGAGGCAGGAACGCCGCCGCTGCAGCTACGCAGGCTACTGCAGAAGTTAAAGCAAATGTTCAGGGAGGCAAGAGTCTGTCAGCTTTTTTTTTTTTCATGCTAGATTTAAACCAAAAATGCAGTTTAATGAGATGAGCTAAGTTTGACTGCCAGCGTGTAACGTAATTGTTTCTGGAGTTCTGTTTCCTTTTTTTTTTGTGATTTCTAGACAAAACCCACAGCGTGGATAATTACGCCGCAGTTTCCTGCAAATGCCAACTTTTGAGTCTACTGGTTAGCTTCACAAAACATTCAGGACTTGTTGCACTGAGAAAATCAGCATACCCCCATGCAAAGAAAACAAAAAAAAAGAAAAGAAATCGGCCTGTTGATCTTACTCCGCTTTGTGGCAGCGTGCTACTTCACAGCAGCTCACCCACCACTTATCAGCCTCACAATCACACACGTTTTGAGACAGACAACAATGGGCCTTTTTCTTCACGTTCTTTCTGCCGAGCAGGAGCGGCTCAATGAGGTGTGTTAGACGGCCCTAATGCGACCGGCGTTTACGCTTCACAGTGAAAACGAACGCGCCACGAGGCCCTAATCACAGGAACTTCAGACTTTAAGTGGCAGAGCTGGGAGTCGCTGATCTGAGCGGGGAGGTCGGGTCTCTCAGCTGCTGGGGTCAGTCAGCTGTAAGAGGAGATAAAAACCGCAATAGACTGGACCATACGTGAATCCCTTCGCTATACACATTCAATAAATGAGATTATTATTGAAAAGCTCATTTATTTTATTAACTCAATTATATAGATTAACACAGACCGATAATGTTTTAAAGCTTTTATTTCTGACAATTATTTTTCCCACCCCCAGCTAATTAAAAAAACACAGCATTTAATATCAGAATATTGCATCAGACCAATAAAAAAAAGCAAATGTTTTCATTAAATTAATGAAAAGTATGTTTAATCCTGACTTAAAGGTGGTTTTTCTTAAAAGGTACCTTTGCTCTGACAAACAAGCCTCTTAAAAATGCTGATTCTAATTTATTGAATAGGACTGTAGATGTGTAGGTAGGTAAGTTGTGCTTCTGTATCATTTGCTTGCTTTAGATTTCATCCTAATATACAGTTAGAAACAGATATTTACAAAAGCTGCATGAAAAGATATATCATCTTTTTTCAATTTTCTTACATACTAGAATGAGAGATATAGATTTTTTTTTTTACTTTGTTTAGATTAGAAAAGTTTCCATCCATCCATTCATCCATTCGTCTTTCATCCATGGCTGTTTATCCCTGCAGTGTCGTATAGGGCTGGTGACTACCTGCAGCAGGTATTGGGTGATATGCATGGTACGGCCACAAAAAGCCTCTTCCTCATTATTCTGGTATTCAGCAAATACATATAATATTGGTAACCCTAACCACCCCAAGAAATGAAGTTTGTTCTATATTAATGTTGGTGGGGAAAGAATGGTGAAGCATTTTTTTATACAGTGTATGTACATATTTGTTTTTTTTAGCTTTAACTTGATCCGAATTGGACCTGATTTTTTTTTTTTTTTTTATTCTTTAAGGTGCCATTTCTAACCAAGTGGCAGTATAAAGTTAAACTGGGCTGGACTGGAAGCTAATATCATTTACACTTCTGGATATGACTTCAAAAGCAACCAGTTTGCTCTGTGACTGGCTTGTGCACAATGACAGATGGTGAAGGTGGGACCTGGGAGACGTGTGTGGGAAGTCAGCTCGGCTAAGCATCATTTTTGGCTTTTTCTTGATTCACATCGTTGGAAATTGTTAAATTTAACAGTTAGCAGTGTTGTCTCTAAACAGGCCAGAGTCCGACTCAGAGTGCAGGCATGTGGAGTTGGTGCACCACATTCTCCTTGTGCTTCCATGGGTTTTCTGAGTCCTCCCACAGTCCAAAAACATACCTATTGGGTTAAGTGGACCTAAACTGAACCTAGGTATTAAAGTCTTCACTTTGTTGGCTGTCAAAGTTGTCTCCCCTATCACTTGTCTGTTCATATTTCCCATCAGAAATACATTCAGCATACATTTTAGGACTTTTAAAAAGGTTTTGTAAGTTTAATACGTTCTCTAAGTATCAGGTCTGAAGTGAGGGCCAAGTCATGGGGCCATAAAATTTGAACTCGGACCTATTTCTCAAATCTGCCCATCTACTGTCTACTAAAACAAAATATGTCCTGCCCTCTCCGATAGATTCACAGGAAGATGAAACTTTGAACCAGAAACGGCTCGTTTACTGGCCTCCGCTTCCTCACATGTTTGATCTATCGGACACATGGAGTGTGTCCAGGTGTTTTTCTGTACATGCCTGTTCTATGACCAACCATCTGAGGAATGTCAGCTCTGTGGTTTGATGTTACAGAGAAAAAGCTGTGGATACTGACTCTGGGAGGCGCGTGTAACAGTGATGTTGGTGCCTGTTGTCTCTTAACGAGGTGCCATGACCCACTGATTGGTGCTGCTTCAGCGTGGAGGTCCTCCTTATATATACAATGGACGGTAGCGATGGACATCTGACGTAATGTTTATCATTATCATAAAAAACTTATTATGATGAGAATTTATTATGACAACAGTGAATTCCAACTAATGATGATCGACAGTATTGTTGCAATTTTTACTATTTCCTCCCCTGTTTGTTACATTTGAACATCAATAAATATCAATAAATTCAAACATGTGATTAGATGCAGCTACTTTGTGCAGTCCAGTGATAAGAATTACACTTTTTATGTCACTTGCATTCTGAAAAAGCATATTTGTAAATGCATATATTTTTAAGAACGGCATTTGTGTTTGTGTGGATTTGTCAGCAGTAGTAGTCATAACCAAACGGTTGCCTAAAAAAAGACTGAAAATGAAGTTGCAAATACTTTTTTTAATCACTTTTCTTATCACAATAGATACCATAAGATACCATGATAACATTTTTGGTTTATATCACCCCTAATGGGCGGTCAATGTCTTCTCTTCTCTTTACCACCTTCAGGGCTGGGTCCAGATTGTTTGAGGCCCTGAGCAGAATTTTATTTTGGACCCCTTTTAGACACCATAACACACCCAACAGCTGTTTAAATTATCTATGATTATTTTATTTATTTTTTTGCTTTGTTCATTAAACATAACTAATAACTCAAAAATGTATTTATGAATTTAGTCATTTAAATAGGCCCATAAATAAAAAGCTCTTATGATAAAGTATCTTGGCTGGAAACAACCATTGAAAATTCTCAGCCATTTGTTAGGATTTGTTTGCAGTTACAATGTGCAGGAATTAGCTACTAACACAAACATAAGAAGCTAACATTTTAAGAGATCAGTCTGCACATAAGTTCATTCTTGAAAATATTTAACAAATGTAAATGTAAAAGAATTTCGCATAGTTTAAAATGTGGTACTTGTAAAATATTCGCACAAACTTAAAAGTAAACCTAAACATCTAAGATCAATATTTTGTCTGCAAATTAAAGCATATTGGTGGGGTACGAGCTGTCCTCTGAACTTTAAGATGTGGCTTGGCTAGCTTATCCCTCAGGCCAGCACTGATTCTGTATCTTTGTTTTGCATCAAGTTCACAGAATATCTCAATAAATAATTTATTGCTCATGCAAAACTAGCTTATTTGAGCATTTTGTTCAAAACTGAAATGTAAATATTTGATTCTCTTGACGTAAAGTGATACATTTCAACTGTTCCTGTTAATTAAAATGATTATTGTCTCATAATTAGTAAAATACTTAAAATTCTATTTCAAAAAGTAATATTTTACAAGAGAAAACAATTATTTTTAAAGAAATGTACACACGTGGACAAAATTGTTGGTACCCCTCTTTTAATGAAAGGAAAACCCCACAATGTCAACAGGAGTAACTTAAATATGACAAACTTAATAATAAACAAAAATCCTATGAAAATTAACAAATGAAAGTCAGGCACTGCTTTTCAACCATGCTTTAACACAACAATAAAAAAAAAAAATAAACTTATGAAACAGGCCAGTACAAAAAACTGATGGTACCCTTAACTTAATATTTTGTTGCTTGTTTTGAGGCGATCAAACGATTCCTGTAACTGTCCATAGGGACAGCGTTCTTTTCTTGATATGCTTCGTTTTTCCATCTCTGAACAAAGAGCTGATGTTTTTTTTTTGGCAAAAAGTTACATTTTTGTCTCACCTGTCCACAGAACATTCTTACAGAACCTTTGTGGCTTGTCAAGATGTAGTTTGGCAAATTCCAGTCTGGCTTTTTTATGATTTGTTTTCAACAATGGTGTGTCTTCCTTGGTGGTCTCCATTTAAGTCCACTTTGGCTAAAAAGTCAACGGATTGTGTGATCTAACACTGATGTTCCTTGACCTTGAAGTTCACCTTTAATCTCTTTAGATGTTTTTTTTTGGGCTCTTTAGTTACCGTTCCTATTATCCGTCTCTCTGATTTGTCATCAATTTTCCTCCTGCGGCCACATCCAGGGAGGTTGGCTACAGTCTCATGGATCTTAAATTTCTGGATGATACTGTATGTGCAACTGAAGTCACAGGAACATGAAGCTGCTTGGAGATGGTCTTATAGCCTTTACCTTTGACATGCTTGTCTACAACTTTCTCTCCAATCTACTGAGACAACTCTGTCCTTCACTTCCTCTGGACCATGTTGAGTGTGGTACACAGCATGTCACCAAATAGCACAGTACCTGTAGCCCTATATATAGGCCCACTGACTGATTACAAGACTGTAGACGTCTGAGATGCTAATTAGAGGACACACCTTGATTTAACATGTCCCTTTGGTCATATTATTTTCTGTCTATTCTAGGGGCACCATCTTTTTTGTCCAAGCCTATTACATTAGTTTATTTTTTAATGGTTAAAAAGCAATGTCTGACTTTCATTTGTTCATTTTCATAGAACTTTTGTCAGATTCAAGTTATTTCTGTGACCATCATGAGTTTCCTTTCATTAAACAAGGGGTACCAAAAATTTTGTCTGCATGTACCTACTCTTCAGTGTGCACACTCAATACTTGGTCAGGGCTTATTTTCCATGACGGCATTAATTAATGCAGCATGGCGCAGAGATCAGTCTGCGGCTCTTCTAAGGTGTTTAATGAAGTCCAGGTTGCTTTGACCTTCAGGTTATCTGCATTGTTGGGTCTGTTGTCTTTTGTCTTGCTCTGGACAATACTCCAAAGATTTTATAACGCAACCAGGTCAGGCCAATCTGCTGGCCAATTAAGCACAGTGAAACTACAGGCTTTAAAACAGGCATTCATAGTTGAGGGAGTGTGGGCAGGTGGCAAATCCTGCAGGAAAATTAAATCAGCATCTAAGCTCAACAGCAGAGGGAAGCATGAAGTGCTCCAAAGTGCCCCATTAGTCAGCGGCTCTGAACTTGGACTTGAGAAAACATGGTAGACCAACACCAGCACATGTTATGGCTCCCCAAATCATTACTCAATTTGGAAACTTAAAGCTGGACCTCAAGCAGCCTTATTTGTGTGCCTCTCTGCCCCAGACTCTGCAACCCCCATACTCTAAAAAAAAAAGTGTCAAAAATACTTTTTCCTTCCACTCAACTTTCCATTGACAGGATTCTATGAGTGCTAGTAAACAGCCAGCACCATTAGCAATGGCATTAGGTGGATTACCCTCATTATGGAGGATGTCAGTGAATGTGTCTAGTCAGCCATTAGTATTATAACTAAAAGAAGTAAACATGTGAAATATACCCGTCTGTGTGTAATGAATCTTTCAACAAATTACCGAAAGATAAAAACTATACTTAATTTACTGACGTGCACTCGCAGCTTTACTGAATCAACAATCAGTGGTCTGTCTTCAGGTACATTCTTTAGAAATGTAAAAAAAAAAAAAAAAAAAAAAAAAAAAGGTAGAAAAGAACATATTAAGCATACATAGAGAGAAAAACCTACCTTTCAGAAGAAGGACGAACTTCAGGCACAACAGGTATTTGCGCAGCTCCATTTATAAAAATGAATGAAAGCAGTCCCTTTAGTCAGTGTTTTTTTTTTCTTCCTCTACTTCTTCCTCCTTCTTTTCCTCTTCTGTGTTTACAAAGCGGTCTCCCCCGTGCAGTTGGAAAATCGTCGCGTCTGTTTCCCCCACATTTTCAGATTCCTCGGCAGATGCGTAAAATCCACCCTAATTGTTCTGCCGTGGCATGTTAGCGGTACATTTGTGGCTCGGGCTCAATTACAGACTAGTTATCGGGTTGTTAAACATAAAAAAAAAAACAAGTCTATCAAAATGTTCTTGTTTGGGATTTTAACGTTTTTTCCCCTGCAATATTTGAGGTCCTCACATTAACCAAATTAAGGAGAAAGATCGAGCGGCTGCACCTGTCCTGTCCAACTAAAAGTCGCAGTTCAGAGTCGGTGAGCCTTAAAAGTGCACCACCTTAGACCATCAATCAGCGGCGGTCAGCTTCATCCCTCTGGACCCCGCAGCGCGTCTCTGAAGACCCAACTTCACACAAACTCTTCCCGCTCAAGCTTGGAGCAGAACCGCTGTTCTGGTGACTTATCATCCACCATCCATCCACTCCTTCTGTTCATTCCTGTGCGCCTCCGGCCACCTAAATTTGAGCCTTTCTGGGTTTCTCTGTTGGAAACGAAAGAGCGCTATCCTCACACCTCCCGTCGCTCCATCCGTGCGCATACATCCAGCTCCTCTGAGCGACTGGTTCCGACTGGCAAACCTTCAGCCTACATCCCCCTCTCTCCCTCTCCCACATGCTGGTTTTGAGAGAGTATCTCCGTTGCTCCCCTCTTGGTTCAGTTCTCTCATTCTCATTTCATTCTCAAAGACATGAGATTTGCACAAAAATCACATGAAGTTCCTGCAGCATACCAACTTTTTTGCCTTTTACATTGGTCAGATTTTTGTTCTTTTGTTCTGATCTGCTTTGCTTTAAAGTAATTAAAATGCGACAAATTTTAATTTTAATACAGTTTTATTTATTCAGCGGCAATTCACAGCCTATGCCATCTCAAGGCACTTTACACAGGCAAATTCAATCAAATCATACAGACAGATTGGTCGAAAAGTTTCCTATCTAAGGAAACCCAGCAGATTGCATCAAGTCTTGACAAGCAGCATTCACTCCTGGAGAAGCGTAGAGCCACAGTGAACAGTTGTCTGCATTGTCCATGGCTTTGCAGCAATCCCTCATGCTGAGCAAGCATAAAGCGACAGTGGAAAGAAAAACTCCCCAATAATGGGAAGGAAAACCTCCAGCAGAACCAGGCTCAGTGTGAGCATCTATCTGCCTCGACAGACTGGAGGTTAGAGAAGACAGAACAGACACACTAAAAGCACAGAAGCACATGTAGATCCTTTCTCTGTTATATGGTAATAACGGATGTTCTGCCTCCCATGGATGGTGTCACAGAACAGCAGACCAGGTGTACCTACAATGAAGAGGGAAAAGACAGAGAGAACAAAAAGTTAAAAATTAAATTAAATTAAAAAAATGAATAACAACAAACAATGCGAATTGTAGAATAGTAGGAGAACTCAGCAGAGTGAGAAAAATAGATATTGATGTCCTCCAGTAGCCTAAGGCTATAGCAGCATAACTACAGAGATATGGTAACGCAATGAATTCTTTAACATCTTAAAGCGCTCTTAATTCTGTTTTGTTGGACGGAAATAAATCACTTTTCCTGCTGAAAAGTGGAAACAAATCAGATTCACGTTGTAAAAAGGACACATCTTGTTATTTAAAAAAAGATGAACAGTGGATTTACCAAAGATGGAACAAGGTGGGCAATGGCCAATCTCTGGACCACCCCTGTTTGGTGCACCCACCCTTGGCAGTCTCATATGCATTTTTAGAATGGTATAAGTGTTAGTTTTTTTAATACCTTTTGCATATGCAGACCTTGTTAAAAATAATGATCTCTCTGAAGGATATCAATATTGTTATTATTTCTTTTCTATGCTGCGACAGTGAAAAGAGGTGTGCTGATTTCCATCACTATTTATAGTGTACTTTAAAAGTGCCTGATCATAATCTCCTACTTTAAAAGTCATGACACCTTGAAAGTAGTATACTGTAGGTTTTTTTATATAGATTGATTACATTTTCTAAAACAATTCTTACCAGCAGCAGCAATCATGTCTGTTTCCGCTCTCCCTGGTCTGAAAGTGGAAGTGATAAAAACACAATAAGTTCAGTTTTTCTCTGACCCACATTATAACTCAAACTAGATCGTTAGTCCTTTTTAAATCCAGAAAGAAACAACAAACATTAATAAAATTAAACCTTCTATCTGTTAGAACAAAATTTGAATATGTATTCCCCAACATTGAAGGTGCTTTAGTTTTGATATTTGTTATTTTATAGACAATCCTTGGTTAAATCTAATAAATGTTGTTATTAGTAAATGTAGTTTTTGATAATGATTCAAAATCATTTTAAATTTCTTATTTAAAATATGAGAGCATATCTACTTGATTGGGAAAAGAATCCATCCTTCAGATAATTTTTTTCAATACATATTAGACTAATTAATATTGAATAAGGATAATCATATAATACCTACTTTAAAGATCTTTAAAAACACAAATTTGCCTCTGAGAGAACACAACCTTTAAATGTCTGTCACTCATTCCCAGCCACCATCACCCTCCAGTCTGCTGCTTCCCTTTATTTGACAGCAGGATAGTAAAACTAGGTTAGTTGGCAACATTTTCAAAACAGTTTCATGTGAAAAAATATGTATTTCATGCTAGAAAATGTCTGAGAAAGACTTTCCAAATCGGCAGATGCTAAAAACAAAAGTCATAGTAAATAAAATGAGCCAATATACCGATAACTGAGCACAGAAACTTCCAGAGTATGAGGTTGTTGTATCTGGAGGAGGATCAGGCTTTTTTCCCCCTGGCACACCTGGTCTTGATTAAAAATAAAACTTTAAATTAACAGAACTGATGTATTTCAATAGAATAAATGTGGCTCTTAGTGAAAAATTTGCAAAACAGCTTCATGTCAAACAGCCTATAGAATGATACATTTTAAAGCTTTTGAAATAGAATGACTATTTCAGTGTCAAGGAACTAAAACGTGCGTGTGACATTTTAATTTCTGTCATTTCTGTCAGATCCCACAAGTCTTGTATGGTGCTGTTATCTCATTCTGTATTACAGCGCCCTCTACAGGATGTGAGGACTCAGTGAATATTCCGATGACAAAAATAGTCTTGATAAATCTACACCCCTCTGATACGGTGGCTTGCAAAAGTATTCATACCCCTTGAACCAGAAACATAAATCTATTTATTGGAATCTCATCTGAAAGACCAAAAATTATATAGTATTGTGAAGTAGAAATAAAAGTATACATTATTTCTTTAAAAAGAAAATAAAAGACTGAAACAGGCATCGTGCAAAAGTATTCAGCCCCCCTGACTCAATACTTTGCTGCATCACCTTTTGCTGCGGTTACAGCAAAAGGGTGTTTTAGAGTTTGTCTCTACCAGCTTTGCACATCTAGTGACTGAAACTTTGTCCATTATTCTTTGCAAAACAGCTCTAACTCCATCAGATGAGATGTAGAGCGATTGTCAACAGCAGTTTTCAGATCTTGCCACAGATTCATGATAGGGTTTAGGTCTGTAATTTGACTAGGCCGTTCTAATACATGAATATGTTTTAAATCATTCCATTGTAGCCCTGGCTTTATGTTTAGGGTCGTTGTCCTGCTGGAAGGTGAACCTCCGCCCCAATCTCAAGTCTTTTTGTAGACTCCAACAGGTTTTCCTCCCAGATTGCTCCGTGTTTGGCTCCATCCATCTTCCCATCAACTCTGACCATCGTCGTCCTGCCCCTGCTGATTATATCCTCATAACCAACCTCTGAGGCCGTCACAGAGCGGCTGTATTTGTAGACTAGATTACACACAGGTGGACTCTATTCAGTCATTAGCAATCATCAGGCGACTTCTGAAGGCAACTGGTTGTGCTCAGAGAAAAAGGGGGCTGAATACTTTTGCACACCACACTTTTCAGTTTTATTTATTTGTAAAACATTTTTTAAATAATGTATAATTTTCTTTCTGCCTGACAGTTGTATACCACTTTGTGTTGCTCTTACACATAAGAGTCCAATAAAATATATTTATGTTTGTAATGTGACAAAATGTGGAAAAGTTCAAGGGGTGGGAATACTTTTCTGAGCCACAGTATGCAAGACATTTTTAAATAGTTTTTCATTATATTATGGATATGTAAAAAAATAAATTCAAACATCATGCCATTGCCAAACGCTTCGGCAATCTTCCCATCTTGGATGAAGATCACTTCTGAAGCTTCTGTCTCAGTTTAATTTTAATCATCCGATTAGGCTGGTTGTTTAGGTCTACAAATGCATTTTAGATACATTTTTACACAGTATAAATATATTCCCTGATTGAATTGCAACTACATCTACTTTAAAATTAAATGTCTATTTTAAAATGGAGCTCATGCAAGTTGCAGGTCCGTCATTGAACTCGATGCACCACATCCATATCAGCATGTATAACATTTTTCAACAGTAGAGGGCGGTGTTGCATCATCACCGGCTACAGACCATCCTTAAAAAGCAGTTTCTACTCTTTATTACAGTACTGTTGGTGTCCTTTGAATTGCTTATTGTACATCACTTTATATTTTAAGGCTTTTGGTTAAATTCTCTCTATATAGATCATGTTTAAGTTTGTACAAGCCAGTAAATCACCAGATAGGCTTTCATTAGGATATGTTGTTGTGGAGGAAATAAAAAAAGCACATTTGACTTTAATCAGCTACGCTCCAAAATCAAATATCTTAATAAATAAATAAATATATATATATAGGTTTACTGTTCTGCTCAGCACTTTGGCCAACTCTGTTTTTTTACAGGTGCTCTATAAATAAAGTTTAAGTTGAATTGAGACTTCGAAAGCTGAAGCAAAATATCAGACAAAAGGTCCAGACCTTTTGGAGAAGATCCTTGTGTTTTAGAAGTGTTAACATATTTGACTATTACTTAAGACCAGGTGGGGGATGGGGGAGAAGTAGATCTATTTCCAAAGCATTTCAGCTCCTCGCCACTTAATGGTGCTGTGTTGTAACTAATGTTTCTACTTATCCAGGAGTGAGGAGCAACACGTTTTCACCAAACTGGCTTGTCGTTCCCTTACAGCAGGTTTTAAAGATCGCCCAAAGCTAATTTATCTTCTGCAGTATCAGTGACTCATGATGGCCAGCTGATCTTGGATTCATAAAATGCTGAACGTGTTCTCTCACACTGGTACAGCCGTTAATGAATGTGCTCCTCTCTCCGCTCCCTCTCTTGTAGCTTAACGTCCCTAAGGCTCATCACGTGTGGATGGATGTCCGCCAGCACCAGGACGGAGAGTGCAGTGGGGTCAGAAGAAGAAGAAGACTCATGAAGTGAGAGGAACCTTTAATTTATGAGACCAGCGGGAGAAAGGATGGTGGTCGTTGGGAAGCTGACCCCGGTTTCACCATCGTTCCTCCAACCTTAAGTGCTTAATCGACATTGCTCTTCGGCGGCGTCCTTGTCAGTATTGCCTTTCTGTCTTCCTCGTGTCCACTTCCCTGCAGAGCTCCTGCTCCTATGGACCCCAGAGTTTATTCCTGGCATCTATTGGTTTGAAGAATCAGAGCGTCTAGCAGCACAGAATGGGTTTGATGTTTCGCCGGGACGCACCTTAGCATTTTTGGCACGAGGCGACTACTGTTGCTCGACTGGCAGCTGCACGTTAAGGTGTTCACACGCAACCAAACCCCCACTGCCAACACACACACTGATAGATGCACTGAGGTGGAACCCCGAAGAAGGAGCACACAGACGCACACTCTGTCTAACACACTGATTAATAGCTGAACCAGGAGGGACCCATTAAGACCCATAAAATCAGCTTTTGCAGAGCTAGCCCAGCTCACATCAATGCACAGCTGATAACGCCTAACGGATTTTACAAACCATGAAATCGCGTCACGGTCCGATAAAACTGGGTATGATGATTCAAGCCTGGTCTATACAGTAAATCACGAAACATGCTGGAATGTCTGCTGAGCGCGTTTGTATCAGTGGGCAGGTCTGGGGGATATTTTACTGGTGAGATAATCGATAAATCAACGTCAAACATAAATTATACGTAATTTATGTGTAAATGTGCAGAGGGGGTTGCTGGAGAGGAGTGTGCAGCGGAGCAGCTGTGACGTGTGTTTAAGGTGTAAGAACAAAAGTGTGTTTTCATTTCTTTTCCTGCAGGGGATCCTGAGTTGTCAATCAAGCTGTTTTCTTTTCTTTTGCAGGAGCGGTGCCAACATTTTACACCTATGAGTGTTATGATAAATGTTTTTTTTCCCTAATTGAATGTTTAACCTGTTTTTCTTTTCCCATGAAGGTCGATGAGCTCTTTTCAGGCCTCGTTTCTACTTGACACACTTTGGGAATTTGCATGTACTCGCACGCTTTATAGTTGTGTGTGTGTGTGTGTGTGTGTGTGTGTGTGTGTGTGTGTGTGTGTGTGTGTGTGTGTGTGTGTGTGTGTGTGTGTGTGTGTGCAGCTTCCTGCTCATTCCCAAATCTCAGACCCCTGCAACCGATCAAGTCACACCAGGACACAGCGTGACTCGATATATATCAAAGGCAGAGTTCAGGTTCTGTAAAGCCAATGAAAGTTACAGCAAACCTTAGAGAACCCCGAATAAAGCTTCACAGAGGGAGTGAACAGACAGCTGGTAATGGCAGGGTCCATTTAACAGGATCTCTTTGCCATTTAAATGCCAATTCATTGCAGGCTAAATAAATACTTTTTTTGTGTAAATGCTTTATTCTCTGTTTAACCTTGTTTCTTTTCCAGGCAAAGTCCCTTACAGAGCTTTTGTTGCCATTAACTCTGTACAATTAGTACTCCTTGGGCCTGCGGTTTTTCTGTGTCAGCTTTCTGTCCAGTAGACAGTCAGTCATACTAACAGGGAGTTTTTCCTCTCAACTGTCATCGCATGCTTGGTAAGGCTGAGGGATTTCTGCAAAGGGAATGGCTTGATGCAATCGGCTGGGCTTCCATAGAAAGGTTACCTTTGACTTCTTTGCATTATATGGTTATTTAGACCGGTTGCAGTCAGTGCTAAATGCTGCAGCTAGGCTCCTGACAAGATCCTCAAACTTTTGTCATGTGACTACACTTCTTATGCAGCTTCATTGGCTGCTGGTTTATTATAAAGTGCATTTCAAGATCTTAGTTTTGACTTGGAGAGCTCTGCATGGACAGACACCAGCGTACATCTCTGAACTAACACCCGCCATACCCCCATTAGGGCTCTGAGGTGCAGCCATCAAGACCTCTGGATTGTCCCTCATACAAACCAAACCAAGTGACTCTGAGACCAGCTTTTGCTTAATTTTGTCTTGTGTGTTTTTATCTTCTGTTGTAAATCACTTTGTGATTTTTATTTTGAGAGGTGCTATATAGATGAAGTTATACTTACTATTTAAATGTGACAGCATTATAAGTAGGAGCAACTGAATCTGTGATTAGGATTTGTTTGAATTTAAATCTAATTTAATGAAATATTCCTATAAAATAGGACATGACTTATACATGTTTGTCTTGTAAAGTGCCTTGATATGATATTTGTTGTTTATTGGTTTCATATAATTAAACCATGTTTAAAGAGGGGACAATTTTTCTGGAAATGTTGAGGAATAGATTTGCCCAAGTCCCCTTTTCTAATAACAACCGTGTGAAAGAATCTCCCAAATCCACTTTGGTCTTATTACTTTCTTCTGTGGCCATCCTCTTCTCGTCATAAAATGATAAAAAGACATTGTGCTTCTTGCAACCTTCAGTTATTTTCAAAGTATACGGTGAGCGAGCACAATATCACACAAGCAAATATCAAAGTTCACGGGACTTTGTATTCAAATGTTTGGTCAAAATCTAAGTAAAGCTCAATATATTGATCAAATAAAGCCATATATTTAGAGATATCTTGAGCTAATTCCAGGTATTGGCTCAGGGTCCAGATCACATAACTAAGATTGACCAGGACTTCCATTATTATATTATATATTGCCTTAAATGTAGAATTATTAAATAATATTAATTATATTAAAATTAATATCAAAAGATGTGCAGGTGTATTTATTTCTTGCCCCCAAAAGCATGTAACATAAGGAACAGGGAGATAAAATGTGGGTTTATAAAAAGACATCTAAGCTGAATGACACTGTAAGGCTTCTACAGCTCGTGATGGCAATAAATCCTACATGATGCAAACAGAAACCTCAACAAATCCTCTGGCTTTCTGAACCGTGTCCCAACAATATGCTCCTTTGTTTGCAGCTAACATGTTTTTAAAGACAAAAAAAAAAAAAACGTCTTAAAACAAATGACAGCCATAAAAAAAACATTGGCAGGGCTCCGTATCTGTTTACGTTGTTCTTTCCAAAGCTAATTGTGCAATATCTAACAAGGAAGTCATCATCAATAGTTGGCATTAAGTTGAGATTTAGGTCATGCAAAGCCCCAAATGCTCATTGAATTGTCAATGAGTGAAGACAAAGCCTCTATTCAAATGCAGAAAACCTTCAGGAAGACTCTTTGCTCACTGGAGTGGTCCTTCATGCAGCTATGTCCCCCAATGAACAATGAGTGTTTAAGGGGAAAAAAAATCTTGCAAGTTAATTTAGAGGAAAGCTTTTTTGCCTGTTTAGTTAAAACGTTGATTCAGACTTTGGGCTTTCATTGAAATTCACATGCTGGGAATGATTATTTGTCCTCGTCAAAACAATGGATGAAAAACATTCCAGGAATTTCGCCTGACAGGGAGAGAAATGGGCAAAATGACTCTTGGCTGCAATGAAAAGCTTTTATAAGTTGTGATTCTTGTCACAGGGGAGTTTACAAAGTGCTGACAAGTTTTTGCATTTGTTGTTGTTCGAAATACTGAATGATGGAGATTAAATCACTGGCCTTTTTTTTCTGAAGATGGGGTCATCTTTAATTCATAGAACAGACTCTTCCTTCCCAAACTGTTCATGTCATTAAGCAAATAAATTTTTTTTTTTAATGCTTGTTTGTTGTTGTTTATGACTCCTTACATTTTTTAATTTGTTGATATTAGTTATTTATGTGTGTGTGTATTTGTAGTTCACAGCTGAGATTTTGCAGAAAGTCATTTCCAAAAACAAGGAAATGAGTCACGGAGCGCTGACGGTTGATCACATGTAACCCTTCTCATGGATACGTCCCAAAACAAATCCTCCCAGCCGCCCCGCGCTCTCCACATTCAACGGCTTCACACAATATGGTGTGCACTGTGAAGAAAAGGGTTTACTTAGAGGCTTTATGAATAAATCAGATTTTTGTCATCATCACAGATTTTGAAGTAAATAAAAATAGGTTTGTTTCCTGAGACTGTGGGATTAAAAGAAATAAAAGTGATCGTTAATAAGACCGCAACGGCATAAGAAACTATTTTGTCAGGATTTTATCAAGATCGTGTTCATGCAATGAGCGATTTGTTTGTTTAATGGCTGCAGGATGACACACACACAAAAGAAAAATGTTTTTAATGTGTTGTGAACTGACAAAATCAAGTTGGGAAATAAATCAACAGCAGACTGACAGCAAAATATTATCTGAAGACTTTGCAACTGGAGTGGCGTAATCGTCCTGAAAGACTTTGGTAGATTTCCATTACTGATAGCAAAATATACTGCGCTGAGTCATCCGTTATTTTCATCATTTATTTCCAGAGTCAGATTTCTCTGTAATCCTCAAGCTGGCCTCCTCGTTGTTAAAATTAGTGCCTTTACTCAAAATCTGTAACCAACGTCGTGTCGACACATAATTTACAAAAAAAATTAAAACATCCAGTTTTAGAGTTGCCAGCTTTTGAGTGGCGCTTGGAGTGCTACGTAGGTGCAGGTGTGGTCGGTATTTTTAAAAATGGGATAATACTGCTATCTATAGATTTTTAGGACAGGAAGGGGCTGAAAATGGCAACGGAAAAGTGGCACAAGTTTAGTTCAACAAGTTGCCAAGTCAGTGCTTCATGGTTTACTTCAAAGGGGACGTGTCATGCAAATACCACCTTTTTGTTGTGTACTTGGAGTCTCTAGGAATGCATAAAAGCTAAATGTACTCTGTCCAGGTGCTGAAAAGATATCTTTATATTCTGTTTGGGTTATATTTTTCAAGCCATTTAGATTTATCTGTTTTCTCTTATGCTATTTGAACAAGTAATCACATTAATTGCTGCAGAACTACTGAACAAGGACATGGACTTCCAGCTTACCAGACTTGCGAATCCGCCATTTTTATTTCTGGCAGCGATTCTGTAGTCCAAGAAGAAGGATGCCAAAGCTACAAGGACAGGTGAAAATGTTGAGTTGTTTGACACACCGTCTCTCAGCATACTACAAAAACGGGCGAACGAGGTGGAGTGGAGCGCTCTGTGAGGGAGGGAGGGCTGGGTGTGAAGCGGCTCCTTTAGATTTAAAGAGACGGCACCAAAACGAGTTGCTCTTAGAGGCACCTCAGAACAGGGGGAAAAGATGGGAACGTGGGGATAAATTAACTACATATTCATACCAAAGCATTGCAGTTTCACTTTATATAGACCACAACTAAATGTTTTAAATGTGAAAATAAAGAACTGAAACGCATTCTATGTCCCTTTTAAGATGTTAGTCTCATTGTTAAGGTGTGCTTGCTGTCTGACATGGGAGGTCCTCATGTGATGCTTTAATTGTCTGAACGCTAATGTTTAATCACTTAATAACTGTGCTGCTGTACATATGGACAGCAACATCCTGAAACATGTAGATCTAATCGCTGTGCGGTGCTCGTTCAACATTAACAGGAACGCTTTCTAAATTCAGTGCACCCAGCTTAAAATAAATTAATTCAACTGTAATGCTCATAGTTCACCATGTAAGCTTTTATTATGATGTTTTTTTCCTTCACTTAAGTTTAAAAATTTACATATCTAAGTCATGAGGCGTTGTGTCACATTGCTTAAGCCACTGCTCAGTATTTGCGCCCTGGCCTTTACCAGCGTATTTACATCTGATTTATTCCCTCCCGCTCTCTCTTTCGTCACATAAAGAGTATTTCCTCCAAGCAGGAGGACCAAAACAGCTGCTTTAATTCGCATGTTTACGTTTAGGCCCAAAACTATTCACACCCCTGGCAGATTTAGGTTGAGGCAACCTTTTAACGTTACCGACATGCTTCTTCTAAATGGAAGTGCTATTAATTTCCTGGAGCCCCAGCTTGCATCTGATGGATCATCTGCGCAGGAAGGGTGACGAAAAGGAGGCCTTCCAGCTCATCGCCAAAGATTGTCAGAAAAGCAGTGAAAAGGCCAAACAGCTGCTCAGCAAGCATAAGAATGGATTGATTGCTGTAATGATGATGAAGACCGAATATGTGTACATAACAACTTATCCGTGCCCGTGCATGTGCACACAGACACAGCGGTAACCAGCTGTCACCTCGGAAGAAAGCTGTTGCATCTGATCACGAGTACAACAAATCAAAATGAACCAAGGCGCAAAATATAAAGAAATTAGTGGTGGTCAGAGAGTCCAATCATTGCATAAGAGCATGATGAATGCTGATAACGTCCCTTTTTAGTTTCGGCCACATTCTGTGTACCTCTCTCTCAGTCATTGGGACTTCGAACACTATCCACCAACTCTGCCGCCGTCCTCAGTTTGCACAAAGTTTAATGTTCAGAGTCTGTAATCAGATTTGTTATTACCTCTTAACTTCCACAAAGACCTCATTGAGTCATCTCTGGCAGTAAACTGTGGGACCGTTGTCTGTGGAGGAGGAGAGGGATGGGCGTGCTCCTGTTTTAGACTGCTGATATCAGTTTGGAGATTCCCCACAGAAGAGCTCTCAAAAGCAACGTGTTTGAAGGAAACTTAGCTTCCTTTGTGCCTGAATGAGAGATTTATACTCCACCGCAGACAAGAAAGTTTAAAGGAAACATTAAATCACTCCTCTTTTGGTCTACAAATCACCCTCTCCATTTCTCTCTTGTATCTGTTCCCCTTTTATTTAATTTTCCACTCCTCAAAGGTTTCTTTGCACAGATGTTAAAGCGATGAAATGGACCGAGGGAAACAAGGTGCCCAGCCTCGTGATTTCCAGATATCTTTTCAAGACTTTTTCTGCATGCCTTCCACACTCTCTCATGTTTTTCCTGTAGCTCATTAGACCAGAAAGTCTGAATATGCTAGTAAAAAAAAGAGAAGGAAACTCTGAGAAGACTGTGGATCGGATGAGAAATTGATTGTTGCATCGAAGTGCAAGGTTGAAAATTTCAAACGGACCAGAACAGCCCCTTCTTTCCTCACTCTGTCCTTGAAACTGCGACTTGCTTTGCAAAAGTGTGGATTTTTGTTTTTAGGCTGGTTACCCAGAATTGTGTGATTGATTTAATCAAATATAAATCACCAGAAGGGAAAATGGTTGTATTTATTTAGTTATTTGTTTTTTTTTTTTTGCAAATCTTTTAAAGGAAGGCGGTTTCAAGAGTTGGTTTTCAACAACTACTTTTACAACTTTAAACTAAACTGCACCTATGAACAACCCTAGTCTAATTACTTACTGTAATTAGACTCCTGTCATTAATTAGTATACGTTTTATAAAAGATGGTAGCCACCGGTTTAGACCGCAGCGTATTCATGTGGTCCAGTCAAAGTCCAGATGTAGTCGGACCCAAAAATATGATGTTCACCGACTCTCCCCATCTAATCTCGGTTTTAAATTATTCAGGAAAAAACGGATGGATTAAACTCCAAATGTCCAACACTACAAAATACTTGCCTTATAAAACTTGCAGGGTGCAACCACAAAGGCAAACTTTCAGGTTTTTATTCGTGAAAAAAAATGACAAGTATATTTTGCTTTCCACTTCAGAATTATGTGCTAATTTATGTTGGTCTATCACCTGACATCAGTAATGTGAGGAACTGCAAAAAGGAGGGGTTAAAGACTTTATCACGCGACGGTACGAGCCGCCAGTTGTATCAGCCGCCATCATTTGTACAGACAGATGTTTTACAAGAAGCCGAAGGGTTTCCTGGGTGGTCTGATTGTCTTTGTCATCGGAGACTGGAGCACTTTCCGTCTGCCAGAGTTGTGTTTCCGTTCGTGCAGTTGTGTGAGTATATTTATGAATCAGCCCCCTCACACAAGAGACTGTTCAAAGGTTTGCTCCACCTGTGAAAGTTGTGGGCCGACGAAGGTGAAGATGTGCTGGGAAGGTGCCTCGTTTCCACCCATCAATCTTTCTCCCCGCAGGTCGTACTCCTCCAAAGGGGGCCTCCCACTTCTTTACAATCCAAGCCGGTATCCACTTGACCCTTGACCCGATGGACGCTTCAAACAGACCACAAATCACTTGTGTTGACTTTTGTGACACACACTCAAAAAAAGTCAAATATGCAGAAACGTACACACGGCGCTCAGCCCCCAATCTCCGTCGATCACATGACAGCGCGAGTCGGCCTGTTGCCCCTGGGCACCTAGACTAACCTGCTCTCCCACAAACATCCCATACATTAGTGTCGGGTTTCTTCAGATTTCCTCCTTTTGCCTACAGTCGCCTTGTTAGGCACGCTGAAACGGGGTTGAATTTCCACCCGACATTGAGGAATGAAGTGTAAAGCCCGTTTTTGACTTTCAGGGAATATTATATTTTCTCAACGATATATTCTTGCCCCGCTTTACCTTTTATCTCTGAGAAATACTTGTTTCTTCTCACAGCGCCGTGTCTTTGAGTTGCTTTTGCAAGTTCTTTTTTTTATTTTTTTTTCTCCTTGAGGCAAATTGGCTGCGTGCCTTTTGGGTGAGACACAACAATGTTTTATGAGCTGCGTCGCGTACAGCGTAGTCTTTAACCTGGTCATGTGAACGTGTGAGTTTTTGCTTTTTTTTTTTTTTTTTTTTACAGGGGTCTAGTTGAGGCTGGGCGTTTTGAAGTGGGCCAGGCAGCTGTCTTTTACTGCCCCAGGGGGTAATAAACATAGAGGGAGGGGTAGTTATTTACCTCTTTTATTAGAGCAGGAGGTAGACTTTATTGGGGTCACACTGTAATGCGTAGCCGCGGGGCGAGAGGAGATACTTAAAAACAAAAGGGTTTCATCAACACTGAATTCCTCCCCCAGGAACGCGTCTGTGTCCAGTTTTTAACTTGCTGCCTTTGTGAAAACCCGATGCCATCCATCCTCCATTACCCCCTTCGCTGTTTCCAGGACCCTTCACGGCCTGCTGCTAGTTAAGCACATCTGCTGTCAATCGGCCATACCCCGTAATCCAAGTGGCATTTCCTGCCACAGGAGACATGCCCACTGACCTGCACCCTGACCACTTGACGATCGTTCAGGAGGCTCGCAGTCCGGCTCACGCGCTGACCCACATTTGTCCCATAATCCCCCACACACACCCCACGAAAGTTGCCAAAACAACAGATGCTCCATGGGCGAGGATTTCCAGCGGGATTACGCCGAGGATGAGAGGATCAATACCGCTCCTGTTTCTGTCCGGTTACACATACAGACCCGGGGGGGGGGGGCAAATTAAAAGGAGGAAGCTGAACCTTTGACCCCTCCCTGGTGATGGAGGGGTTATCGAAGCGTTCCGGTCCACAGCCATTAGGCCGGACGTATCGCTGACTGATCCGAAAGGGGATAGGAGGAAGGATGTGAACACCTTTACTAGTTCTTGCACAAATATGAACCAAGTTACCTAACAGTCCTAAGGAATAATGGTGTCCTGTCTGTCCAGATGGGAAACTTTTAAAATTGAAGCAAGTCTTTAGCCTAGTGGGCAGCAAGGCTTGAGCTGGTTACATTTAACAGACTGAATTATTAGCTTAAGCTGCTGTTTTCTCAAGCTTTACTAGCCAGCCTGCCAGCTCCATATGCATGATTATTGGAAAGCTGTTGATTCCCCATTGAACCATTTTAAAGTTTTCTTTTTACATTTACGTCCTTCCACGGTAACATGTGACTCCAGAGCCTCATGTGGCCCTTAAAATGACTTAAGGATGTACAGATGACCAGCGTTTTGATAGATATGAAAAACTGTCTGTGTTAAAATTATTTAAAATCTTTGAAATTGCACCATCTTTGGCAATTTACATAGATTTAACAATACATAGGGACAGATTCTGTGTTTTTTTGGTTCCTAAAACACGTTTTAAGGTGTGTGTCAACAGAGAACTGGTCACTTCTGAAGCCTCAATGGTCCCCAGTACAATTGCATAGAAAAAAAAAACTCAACAAGACTTGGGTAATGGGATGAAAACTAGATTAAACAGCCAAAAAAAAAAAAGATAGAAATAAAAAAAATAAAAAAAAGACCTGGTGCTGCCCTAGCTCTGTAATACAAACTGGGACCACTTTAAAACAGTAGATTTTCTGGCTCCTTAGCAACAAAATATAAAGAAACAAAGGAAGACTGTACTCTGCAAACGTCTTGTTAAAAATTTATTAAGAACCGTAAAAAATAAACAATATACTTTCAACTGCCAAACAAAAGGGAAATAAAACCGTTGCTGCTGATCCGCAGCGGTGCGGGGAAGGCTGCAAGACCCAAGAGAACTGGGCATGAGAAACAGACAGGAGAGAGACGAGGGGAGAAGATGGACAGGGACTGTGAAGAAGGAGGGGACAGACGAGTTATTCTGGTTGCAGACAGCTGAGAGAAAGCCTAAAATAAGATGGAGCCATTTAATGTGCGCACATTCTGCAGCTACACTCACAAACCATAAAACCTTTGGCTCCGTTAAAGGCTTTTTTGCTCCTTAACAGTATTTTTCTGCACAGGAGCGCCAGAGAGCTGACGTCACGGCGGTTTATTGTTTTTTGTTTTGTTTGTTTGTTTAAAGAGTAGTGTAATTTTTCTCTATTATTTCATACAAAAGAGACCCAGTGGAAAAAAAGTGGTATAGTAATAAATACAAAAAACAAATTAGTTAGGGTGACATGGGTGGCAAGGCTGTGGAAAGAGAGAGTACAGACGTCAAATCTGACCTGATACAGGAAGAGCTCATGGATTGGTTTACACATCTACAAATAGAGTCGCAGATCTCGTCTGCTGCTGCACATCCCTCCATCAAACACGCGCGCAGACAACAAACAAAATGAACTGCAACTTAGCAAGTCTGACATGCTGGTTAGGTCGGATAACGCGTGAGGAAAATATAAGAAACAGAAGCTCAGATTTTAAATGTGACATGCTAAATACAATTACCACGTTATTATACGGTGGAGCTAACAGGTTAACTGGAATAAGTCTTCAGATTGGTGTCTCCCAGCACACAGAAACATGTGGGGGTGGGGGGGAGAGTGTAGCTGGAAGGACAGTAAAAGTGGGAAGTGCTCTTGCTCATTGTCGTTCGTAGACTCTGGTGCAAACCACATCGCCTGCCCTCATGGTCTGAAACAACAAAGAGAGGACATTGTTAACACCCACAACCACAGGGCTCAGTTTAACCTTTATTAGCTCATGATGATCCTGGTTATAGCTTTGCTAAAGTGTTCATACCCCTTGCACCTTTTCACACTTTGTTACTTTGAAAGAGACTTCAGTGTGTTTTATCTGGGTTTAATAAGATGGAAGCTGACCAGAAGAGATGCCTGGGAGGAAAACAGCCTCAAGCCTAAACATACAGCGAGGGCTACGACCGATTGGGTTAAAAGCAAAGTGTGTGATTAGAGTGGCCTAGTCAAAGTCTGCAGCTAAATCCAATTGAGAGTCAGGGCAAAGATTTCAAAATGCATGTTAACTAATCCAATATAACTGGGCTTGAGCTAGTTCCTAAAGAAGAAATGGATAAAAATTTCCATCTCCACATATTTATAGCTTGTAGAGTTGAAGCCCAAAAGACTTGTAAGTGTTATTGGTTGTGAAAGATGATTCTGATTGGATAGGCTTATCACACTATTTGTATCCTCTTATTCACATTTCATGTGCCACTTTCAGTTGATTTATCATATAAACTAACAATAAATTGCCTAAAAGGTTTGTGTTTGTGGCAAAATGGGTCAAAGTTCGATGGCAGTGACTACTTTTGCGGGCTGGTGTGATTCAGCCAACTTTTAAGGAAATTATGGAAATAGGCACTAGCCTTTGTTACAAACACATAAACTGCAGCTGGCTCGGTTGGTTTACTGCTTTAGACCACAATATGAGTTTTAAATGTCATCCCTAAAGCAAAGTAATTTCTCGTAAATATATGTTTTTTTTAATTGTTTGCACATTGCTCAGCGGAAAACCTATTTACTGCAGGAAGGTCTTTATCGTTACCTTCTTTGAGTCATGTCCAGGTTTGCACGTAGACCAAGGTCAACAATTTAGAAGTAAATCATTTATTCAATGTTTCATGATGCAAAAATATAATTTTTGACAAACTTTTTAACTTTTAAAAACGAGGGTCTTGACTGTCTTCCGTGTCAGAGCCTTTTTTGTAAAGCTAGATGGTTGCAAGACGTGCGAGATCTCAGAGCGTCATGTTGTCAAATCCTGGCGGGGCCGACCAGACTTGGACATATTTGCAACATTCCCAAAGGAGCGAAGGAGCAGCCGTGGAATGATGAACATTTGTCCGTCTGGCCACTTTTCCTCTCCTAAAAGCGCACCAACTGTGGTTCAGTCATGGTGAAGACATGTGAGAAAGATTTATCTTGTGGTGTTGAACTCTAACCATCCCAGACTCCACATACAGAACCCGCCACGCTTTTTTACACATCGTCAACCTCGTGAAAACCTTTAAATAACGTTAACGCTTAATTTGAGTCCATTTCTACGGCGAAAAAAACGTTTTTATGTGAAGAAATTATGTTTAATAGAAATCTCCAGAATAATTAGTGCCTTTGTTCAGCTGATAAGATTATCAAGGAACTTTACATTTGTAAACCATGGAGTTATGTCCTACCATCAATAACTTAAATGCGGTGTTTGCTCGATTCTCCCGGGACTTTGACTGGAACTGCGAGCTTTGGTCAGATAAGACTAGGGCTGAGGATCTGTTTGTCTTTCTAAGGCTGTCAGAACCTTGTTTGATAATTTGGTAAATATTTTATTTATTTCAAATATGTGAAAACAAATATAGAATCTTGAAAAAAGAAGTAGAATAAGGAGAAAAATAAGTGACCATATAAGAAAGAAATGGCGATGTTGTAAAATGATTGGTGTTGATATTCAATGGATGGGAAGAACTAAACTAGCGACCAGACCCTTCAGCAGACACACTTTCCCACCCATCTGTTACAGGTTACATATAGAAACATCTTAATATTGCTCATTTTGGACGCTTGTATTCAGGAACTCGTTCTTTTGGTCAGAAAGGCGAGGGTCAGAAAATAGATGGTCCGGTAAATCAAGAACTTTGCTTTTATGCTTAGCTTTTTCTTTTTTCACAAAAGATGAAGCCCCTGTTTGGACTGAACATTGTGAGTCAGAAGCATAATCGGCAAAAACAAGTGGCCAAATTAACACAGAAATGTTATATTATGCCACTCCAATGAAATATATATTTATTCCAAAGCTTTTACACATCCTTGCTAATTGTATGTACATACATTTCTGCAGAATCAAATAATAATAAATGAAAATTGGGAAAATTATTTTTTTTCTGTCAATTAGCCCATATTTAAAACATCGAGAGCTGCTTGTTTGATCATAAACATCATAAACATCCATCCTGTCCACATAGCAACTGAGGACATGTCTTTGTCACTTTAATAGGACACTTTCACATCACATTAAAGCGACCATTTTCCACAGCAACAATCACTGCTGTACACTATTGTCCTACTAGAGTGCAAAAATATTCATGGTTTAACTGATACCTTTTTACTTATATTTACTTTTAGCTTTTTCAGAAAATATTAATAAGAAACTAAAGTTGACTGAGTTGCCCTTGGTTCTCATTTACTTTAATATGATATTTTTTTGTTTCCTTGTTTGTCTTTTTGGTTTGGTTATTATTTCCTATCAGTGACAGCACCTTACGGCTCACCACCCAGGGTGACAGTCTTGGGGGCAGTGTGATAAATCAAAGTAAAATAGTTATTTCATTTGTGCCCTAAACATGTTTTCTAATGCTCATTGCATGATCACTCAATGGAGAGGGAATGTATTTTGCACAGTGTTTGCACACTACTTCTCTCTTTTTTTTTTGTGGGTAATCTGGACTGTATTTGATTACCTGTAGTACTCCAAATAGTCAAACCTGCACAGAGATTCTTGGAAATACTGTTTGGCATTAATTAAATCTTCATTGCTTTTGGAGGATGGGGGCTGGACTTGCCTACTGCAACAGTCTAACAAAGAGCCCCGACAGCGGCTAATCTATCTTCATAATGGCTTAATAAACCTTTACTTGATGGAGACTGGGAAGAGAGGCCCCACAAACTGAACGCTGGAAATTTCCCCAAAGATGTTTTTTTTTTCTTTTGTTTTATTTCCAAAGTATTAGCCTACATAGACAGTTTTCAGTTTTTTCTTCTCTGAGAGACTGAAATAATTTTACATCAAAGGTCAAAGTCTGATTCAAGTTATGAATCACTAAAATCCAAGTCAAGTTGATTTGTGATGTTTGTCTGAGTCATTCAAGATTGTTTGTCTTCAAATCATAAATTTACAAGATCTATCATCTATGAATGTTGAAAAGTAACTGAGGCATCACTGTGAGCTTCAAAAAACGATTTATTTTGCTCCTATTTTATATAAATAGAGGCTTAAAAAGCTAAAAGGTTAGGATAGTGATTAACATGATTATACGTAGTCTGTACAGCATAGCTACATTGAAAGTAGTCCAAATATCAGATAGGAAACTCTGTTAATGGGACAACTATTGGTTGTGTACTCCATGAACATCGCCTTTAAAGGCGATGTTCAGTGGCAAGAAGATGACAAGAAAAGCCATAAGACATCCAGCTTAAAATTTGCCACAAGCCTTCGATTGGACTCTGCTACAACGTGGAAGACGATCGTCTGGTCAGAAGAGACAGAAATGGACCTTTTTGCCCTATATGGAAAAGACAACCGTCCTCACCAAAAACAGGGTGATGGCAGCATTGAGTTGTGGGCATATTTTTCTACAGCAATGACTGGGAAGGCGGAGTTAATAGGGAAATGGATGGAGCTGAAACTCTGGAGGAGAACTTTCAGGTTTGAGGGTCCAGAACGACGTGATGCAGAGGAGGAGGATGATCACGCAGCAGGACAGACACCCAAAATATTTAACGAGAGCTACAGTGGAGCCGTTTTCAATCAAAGTTTATTCATGTGTTAGAATAACCCAGTCAAAATCTAGACCAACATCCAACGGAAATTTGATGTCTGCAGACGCTCTTCATCCAATCCGACTGAACTTTAGCTATTTTACAGAGAGGAGGGGTCAGACATGCTCATCTCTAGATGAGTAAAGCTCGTAGACACATTGCCCTAAAAGACATGCGGCTGTAATTGCACCGAAACGCGGTTCTAAAAAAAATTATAATTCAGGAAAACAAATGCACAACACAAAAAGTTTTAAACTTTCCATAAAATCCCGATAAAATACAGTGACGGTTTGGGTTGTAGCGGGACAATATGTAAAGAAAAGAAGTTCAAGGGGTACGAACAACTTTAAAAAGCGCATTGCTGTGTGTGATTTACCAGGATCAGCTTGCCGTCGCTGGTGATCTCTCGGGTCCAGGACGTCTTAGGCCCTTCTCCTTTTACCAGAGTCTGCTCACAGCTGATTTTGCTGTCTGTTTCCCAACGTGGAAAACTCTAAATGCATAGGGGGGGGGGGGGGGGGGAATCAGGAAGAATAAAGAACATCAGACATGATCTATACGCCTGGTTGGAGGCCTGATGAAATGCCAAGGAACCAATGAGGGAGTGTCTAATGTAGGAACAGGAAAAATAATCCGCTGCAGGGTGATCACTTGGAAGTGATAAGCCGCGGTGCAGCGCAGTCCTGGCTGGCTGCATGTGTTTGCTTTGGAGACGGACACACAGAGGCCATACGAGGGGAACGGGGAGAGTACCGGCGAGGATTAGGGAGGGACAGAGGGCGAGAAAGGCCAAGAGGGGAGGATGGGGTGGAAAAGATGGCGGGATGTTGATAGGCGAAGCGAAGAGTATCCTGATAGTCCCTCAGAGAGCAAAGGGAGGAATAAAGCTGCGCTCTTACTTTTATTATGATAAAAAGCCAAATTAAACAGATTTATAGGACGGGATCTGCTCCCTCTCCATACGCCCATCTCCGCCTTTGAGTCGAGTGTTTGGCTTTGGAACAACCAAAATCATTTGGGGTGTAAATCTTGGTGGGTTGCGTACCGTGCACTGGCGCCCGTCCACCGTTGTCTCGTTGAACTCCTGTCCCACCGTGAAGGTGATGTGAGTGGTGCGGACCGTGGTGGACGTCTTGATGGACAGCGTCTCGCCGTCCTGCGTGATCTCCACCAGCGGCTTCGAGGCGGCTTTTACTGCTATCTTGCGCATCATCACATTCACCCCTGAAACAGGACAGCCCAGAAGATGAAGTGTGATCATTTATTTGCATAATTATGCAAAAGCACAGAGTCTTACTGTACTTTTATAAACCTCTGACTGATTTTCCAACGTTGTGTCTTGCAGACGTTTATAGGGCCATGCCTAGGAATCCCAACCCAACTTTTTCACGTTTTGTCATATTGCAGCTGCCAACTTCAATGGATTTTATGTGATAGATCAACACAGAGTGATGCAAAGCTGTGAAGAGAAAGGAGCTCCGCCTGTACGTGTAGGGTCGCTGTCCGGCTGGAACCTGAACCCCCAACACCATTTTCAAGTGACCAGCTTCCCTGCATGATGATGTTGCCACAATTGGTGCTATATATATATTTTTTAACCATACAAAGTTTTTTGCATGCAGGCAGTGACTTCCCCGACCAGAGAACCTGATTCACTCGCCTGCTGGGACCCCTTTGGGGTTCATGGCGAAGCTTAAACAGGATTTCTTTTTTTTTCGATAATGACATTTCAATAACTTCTTCCTCCTACTCTTCAACAAAGACCAAATTTGTGAAGAGCATGGCTGACTGTTGTCCTGTCAACAGATTCTACCACCTGAGCTGGGGGATGTCTGCAACTCCTCCAGAGGTTACCGTGGGCCTGTTGGCTGCTTCTCCTCCCTGTCCTTTCTGTCGGTTTCGATGGGTGAACTTGTCTTGATAGGTTTCCAGCTGTGCCGTGCTCCGTCCATTCTCAGATGACGGATTGGGCAGCGCTCTGTGAGATGTTAAAATCTTGGAATACTGTTTTGTAATCTATCTATTCTTCAAACTTCTCCACAGATCAGTTTGTTATCTGATCTTCTCACACAAACTTCTCAGGCCTTTGCAGAAGGGAATAAATTACACACACACACACACAAACACACGTTGGCTTTATTTACTAATGAGATGACTCCTGAAGACCTCGGCTGCGGTGCATTTTGCTTCGGTGTTACTGGGTATTACGGAAAGTCTGTAACAAATACAAGCCACACTTTTCAGATTGTTGCTCTAAAGCATAAAATCCCAATAAAACATAGTCAAATGTGTGTTGGTTGGTAAAATGTGACCAAAGACACCGTATAGCAGGCATGCCCAAAGTGCGGCCCAGGGGCCATTTGTGGCTCTTGTACTGACTTTGGGTGGCCCTCCCAACTGAATTTCAAGAAAGTTTTGGTCCAGGTGGCTGATGCAGATGGAAGATTTTAGTTTTTAATTAGGGCAAAATTACTACAGGACAGTCAAAATCCTACAATTGAAAATGTTACGTACAACACAAAGTACATGTGCAGGACTCAAACATTTTTTTAAACACACTTTTGACATTCTCTTTAATTTCATAGTAACATCTATCCAATGATATTTAATTACTCAAATGCAGACTTTGGTGCATTAAAATCGGCTTTGAATTCAATTATGAAAACTGGCTAATTACAGCAAGTGTTTTCAAAGTACAACTGACCCAAATACTGTTCTTATATTGCTAGACCAAAAAGAGTTCAGTTTATAATTGTTAAAGAGTCAAATGTAATTATTCAGAATAATTTGCAAACTGGAAGACCATCTTTTAATATGACAAACGAGCAAAACCCTTTTTTGAATTCTGGATCTACAATGACTTTCACATTAATTTCCGTCGAAAAATCTGGCAAATTATTAAAAATGATCATATTTCGTAAAGCGGGTAAAGAATTAGCAGAATTTTTCTGGTTTAAAAAAAAAGGTTAATTTTTTGGCCCTCAAGTTCCTTTGACTTGACAATTTTGGCCCATGTACCGAAAAGTTTGGACACCTCTGCCGTATAGGCTCAAAGACATTGTGTTTTCCTCTCAGACTTGGCATTGCACAGCTCCTTCTCACGCTGATTCTGGGGAAACAATGAGGTAATGAAACAAAGCAAGTCCACACATCTGCATTCCCCCCAGACTTCATCATCTCTGAGCACATGCAAACACGCACCCACACATTAAATACACCCAGGCTCAAGTGGGGATTTGCACTTTCTGCACTCAACGCTATTTCCCTCTTTCTTCCTCCCAGTAACCACAGAGGGAAAGGACAAAACTTCACGTACAGATGCCAGCAGCTGTATTTGTTTAGTGATTTATCAATCGCACGGTTAAATCATGTTTTTGTCACATTCAGGCTATAAAATCTTAACTCATGCAGAATGTGTTGACTGAGCATGAAAGTTTTTAGAGAAAAAAATGGAGGGGGAATCTGATGATACAGTGTGGGAAACAAGAGGAGATGGGGAGGAGAAGCAGGAGGAGGCGGTAGTGGGTGGAAGGGCAGGGGGGGGGGGGGGGGGGTCAGACAGCCGAGGGGCAGAGGGTCTGTGTGTTGTGTGTGAAGATCCCTGTCCAAGTGCGAGGGGAAGCGTGTATGCACCGTCGGGTTGAGTTTCCCACCTCTCACCTCACGCACATTCCCACCTGTCACCGAGAGTAAATATACACGCAGAGAAATGCAAAGTCAGAGTGCATGCCTCAGTGCGTCCGGCTTTTCACGCTGCATGCAGTGCCTGCACGCTGCACGGCGCATTATCAGCGTCCAGACGTGGAAATGATGCGGACTGCATGGTGTGAAACTGCATTTTTAGATAATTATGCAAGGAATACGTAACTAAGTGATATGGGTTTTCAGCACTTTGACAACATGTGCAGTTTTATAAACTCCCACGGCACATTTTATTTGAATAGATGTGGTAAATTCGGTTTTGCTCAATCATTCAGGAAGGCAAGTTGAATAAATTGATCGTGATTTATATTAATAATTGTTATTATCGTCATCAAATGTTTTATTGGTATGTTTTGAGCGAATCGCTGCAAACACCAACACAAAACTGTGTTGTCTGTTTATAATTGTTACACACTTCATTATACTTGATGGCACCAACAATGACTAGTAATCAGTCTGGTCATTCTTCTTTGCATTTATTATAAAAAATAAATACAAAAATATAAGTAAACAAAAAATAGATACATAAATAGCCATTATTTTGTTTATGACAACAATTTATTTACAAGGACTCACTCACTTACCTATTTATTTATCTACTTACATGTCTTTAATTGTTAAATTTCACTGAAAACTTGCTGGTGTCCAAACAAAAGCGCGAGTCTTGAGGTGTGAACCATTTGGCAACAACAGAAGGTTAAAGATTCCCTTCGGCCCTCCCTGTCTGCAGACGTGGGGCCAAAAGGCAGAACGCACACTGACAGTCAGTCAGGGTCAGATGTCAAAGGGCAGAGGAAGCATTTGTGGCATAGAGACGGAGATGAGGAGTGAGTCAAGGAAGAGAGGATAGATAGATGGAGAGTGGAGGGTGGTTGGTGCTGACAGGCTTCGTCCAGCTGTGATTCTTTGGGAAGGTTGTGGGAGTTTAACTTGCGTTCTTGCTGGCATAGAGTGCAAAAGGTTTTTATTATTATTATTTGAATACCTTGCAGTCCTTTAATGGTTATCCAGACTTTCCTGAAAGCTTCTATCCAGTCTTTGTACCTAACCATGTCAGCATATTGTATGGACCGTGCCCAAAACATTGAATTCAATGTTTTAAAGTAGAAGAACAATAAATAACAGTCGTCTAGCTCTAAAGAAAATCCATAAATAATTGACCCAAAGCCTGGCATGCATCAGCCTGCAGTTAATCATCTCCTGCATGTCAGGTTTCCAGGTAATTGTTCACTGGTGGATCTAGCACACTAATCATATCGCCATCTTTCCCTTTGTTAGAGCCCCCTTCCTCCTCCCCTCAAACGCACAGACAAAGGGCGATGGAGACCAACTCACGGGTCATTGGGGCCAAACGTGTTCGTTAATTGCTTCAACAGGAATTCTCTGCCATAATGAATGTTGGCTCAGGACAGTAGCGGCCTCTGACAGGTATTTTAGTGACCTCCATGCGCCGTGGATGAAAGCGAGTGTGTCTGAGAGAGCCCCTGGATAAAGAGCAGCCTTGTTTTCTGCAATCATATCTCTGACTTGATGACGTGAATTCCAGGTGTGCGCTGGAAAGTTATCTAATGAAAAAGATTACATAAAACGACCAGCGGCTCTAGAGTCCCTGTGAGCAGAGCCTGCCACAGGGTGGATGGAGGGATGCAACAAACCAGAAACAGCGGAGCTTGGTCTCAGTGTTAGGAACACTGCTGAACAGTGGCGACTTGTCAATAGGGGGCGCTATGATGCCGTCCCCATCAAAGTTGCCGAAAAATAGATTAGACACAGCAAACAAATTACGAAATACAAATTAATGATCACATCTGTTCTCGCATAAAATGTGTCAGCCTTTTGATTTTTCAGCATTCCCATTCCATTTTGGGTTTGTTTAGGGTGTTTTTGTGTGTAGACCTCCTAATTTTAAAGTTTAATGCCGCTGGATGCCAGACAAATGAGTTATGTTACTTGTGCATCTTTTACCTACCACATTTTTTCCTTCCACTCAACCTTCCATTAATATGTTTGGGTATAGCACCCTGCGAATGGCCAGCAACTTGCACAATCAACACATCCTTCTTGTGGGGGATGTCAATGACTGCCTGCTGGACATCTGTCAGCCCAGCGGTCTTCTTCATAATAGTGGAGGCAATTACATTTCTTTTTTATAGTCATTTTTTCATTGTTTTTTAAGAAATATTCACATTTTTTGGAGAAATTCTAATTTGTGTCTTCAATAGCTGCAAGGCGCTATTACCAAAACGACCAAAAACAAACTGGTCAGAAGTATGACACTCTGTGTGTGATGCATCTATGCAGCATGAAAGTTTCACTTTCTGAACTGAATTTCTGAAATGAACCAACTTTTCTGTGAAATTCTCACTTATTGGGGTGCACCTGTAAGTCAAACTCATAGCTTATTCACCTATGTTACATACTAAATGGACTATAACTTTCCACACCTGATCTGTGCTCTTTAAATAGTCTTGCTTTGTCATTGCACGGTTTTATTGGCCAGCACAATGGGTGGAAAGTAATTAATACCGAACTCTAATCAACTGATGGCCCAAACTGATGCTTAACACACATTCATTTAGTTGCTCTGTAGGGGGGGGTTGTTGGGGGCCGCGTCCAGCTTTGGGCCGGCCCTGGTAGCAGGTGTTTGCTCCTCTCCCTGACTGACACTTTACATAATGATGCTACTGTCTGGCCTACTGTATTGTGCCGTAACGGTCCTCCTCGGCAATCACATGCACTCAGATAATCGGAGGCTGTGACAGACAGATGTGCCGCCGTTTGGCTCCATTGTGCTTGCAAGGGGATGCCAAAAGCGGAGACGGGAGAGAGAGAGAAAAGGGTGGGGGCCTAAGATTTGAGTTTCTGGTTCTGCAGAATAACAAAGAAGCACCCCCCCCCCCCCCCCCCCCCCGCATCATCAGCGCGTGCGTGATTTAGTGCGTGCTCATTACAAGGATACCTCCTACCCTAACCCCCCCCCCCCCACACACACACACACACACACACACACGCACGCCCAGGCGCGCAAAACAGGTCGATCATTGGTTTTGCAAGGACCCGCAGTAGAAGAAATGACCCTGTGTTAAAGAACCATATCTTTGTGGCTAAAGGAAGTTCATGTCTCTCTAATAAAAGCCAGAAGGGAGTTTGAAGCATCACTCTCATGACTTACCAAGTACTTTCAGGAGCTCCTCAAAGTTTTCCGAGCTTTTCATCCCCCAAGTGCCAGAGAAATCAGGGATTTCGCGCTCCATTTTCGGCTGCAGGTAGTTATAAATGAATTTAGGTGAGTTGACAGGTCCGAGTTTTTCCGTGCGTAAAATAAGTGCTCCGGTTATTCCGCCTGACCTGAAACCTGCTGGATGCTTTGATTTGGCTCCTGCAGACCGGTTGCTTCTGACAGGTCTTATCTCTTTCTGTGTGATGCTCGGTTTAAGCCGCTGCGCTTTAAAATGAATGGCACTGGGAGCAAAGACACTTGCGTGGGGATGCGCACGCCCCCTCTGTTTTTTTTAATGTGGGCACGCCCCGGAGCCCAACTGAGTGATAGTGAAAAAAGGTCAGCGGAGTTTTGATCTGACCCCGCCTCTGCAGGCGACGTGCGTTTCACGGTTAACGCACGCAGCCAAGCATGCGTCCGGAGACGCTCCATAACCAGAAAGGCAGCCCCAGCACCAAAAGCGCATCAAGGAGAAATCTCCTTTTTTTTGCAATTTGCCATGCGTCTTGTATGTATTGTTTCGCTGCGGTTTCAAAAGAGGGAGGATGCAGCCAAGTCCGCCTGTTGACAGAACATGTCGTCTTGGCAGGGCGGTGCGAAGGAAGAACCAGTCAACTGGCAGACTGAGTGGATGGCAGTGGCATAGCGCGTGGTGGGTATATGTGCGTGTCTGTGAGCAGAAAAGGGCGTCAAGTTCACCCCCCCAGTCTGCTGTGCGCCACTGCGATGTGCCATAAAAATAAAAGTGCTGGTAATGGGATACAGCTCCTGACTGCGACCTTTTGGGATACAACCATTTAACTGCGGCTGCTTTAGAGGAAAATAAAACCCTCCTGTGGGGCAGGCACAGGAGCAGAGGGCGTGCGGGGATTAGTATGAAAAGGTGAGGTTGGAGCATGTTGAAGCCTTTAGCCCCCCGCTGCTCGGGCGGAAGAAAGGGGCGAGAGGAGGAGATCTGGTAGACGGCGTCGGGTGTGTGTGTGTTGGGGGGGGGGGGGGGGGGGGGGGCAGGGAGGTTAGGGTAGGAGGTATCCTTGTAATGAGCACGCACTAAATCACGCACGCGCTGATGATGGATGGAAATTGGACAAAGCCGACGTTAACTATTGACTCTTGATGGATGATCCCATCCGCTACACACTGCGCGCCGAAGTAACCGGCAACTCCAGCCAAAGGAGGGGTGGACAGTAATGAAGGTTTAGGTTCCTGCTTGAGTTATTTGGCTGCTCCAAACCACTATTTTACACAAACCCGGGGCCCAGACCTGTGACACAATAGGCTAACAAAAGGTAAAACAGCGTCTGGAAACGTGATCTGCGCTGCTTTTTGCGCATGGCGCTGTGTCCACACGCAGCAAACCGCGTCTCACACTGCGGCGGCTCTGTTTGATGTGAACAAAGCTTGTTCACATTGTTCTCCCCCGCGGATACGCACACATCGGCCACACACCATGACACAACCACGGCATGTTCTCACAAGACACCCATATCGGAGCTCTGATTTCCACAGTTCTGCTCTCTTTGCCTTTTTTTTTGTTGTTGTTGTTGTGCTGCTTCACGGTGCTTTTGTGTCTTTTCCAGGAGCGCAAAGGTGCAGAGATAACCGCTTGAAGTGTACCGCGTTTTTTCACACAGCAATGGGAAACTTCAGTATTGGGACTTGATTTCATAGAGCAACAAAAAGTAGTGCATGGCTGAGACGTGGGGGGATGAAAATCAGGACTGGCGTGCATTCAGTCGCTCTGAGTCATTGCTTTACCAAACCTTCCTTGGCTGCAGATGCAAGACTTTTGGGACACACTGGATGTGAAATATTTGGAAGCAAAAGCCAATTTATCCACACGAAAGTTTCATTTGAAAACTTTGGACCAACTCAACTTGGTTATTATAATAGCTTATATATTAGGTATTAAGGTATTTGAGTCAGAATATATTTGTACTTTAAACATCCGGTGTCAGGGCTCCAGACTTTGCTTTCTTCAAAGTAACCTCCTCCGGCTTATATGAATCATTGCGAACTGCAGTTTGCACCGACTGTTGCAATATTTCTGAAACATACAACTAAGCCGTTGTTTCCTTTTGTTAACATCTATTTGGCAATGGCGTGGTAGCATCAATGGACACCTAAAGGCTGTCTTACAGCAAATAACTCCATACATATAACTCTGAATACATAAAACTCTCACTGTTTTTTGAATATTAATGGTACTTCCAAACCTTTGGGTTGTAGTATGTCGGCACCAACTTTGCACATCTAGAGAAGGAAAGTCTGATCCCTTCTTTGCAAAATCTCTGTAGCACATTCAGTTTAGATAGGCAGCGTCCCCTCAGCATGACGCCGCCTCCACCATGCTTTGCCCTATTGATTAAATTACACAAAGACAGCTTTTATAGATCAAATAGGTGACTAGATAGCTGGATTGTACAGAATTTTATTTGAAAGTTTCGAAGTAATGGGGCCACACTTTTTGGATTTTTTTTTTTTTTACTTCACAATTACGCACCACTTTGTGTTGGTCTTTCACTTAATTTATTTTATAAATGACATTGAAATTTGTTTTTTTTTAAAGAGAAAAGTTCAACAGGCATGAATCCTCTTGCAAGGCCACTGTTGACAGGAAATCAATCACAGTCAAGCAGTTTGTGAAAGTTATATATCGGTTTGACATGATTCTGCCACATTGCTCCTTTGGTGGTCTGCTGAAAACTTTCTAGTTTTGGTGGGGGGGGGGGGGGGGGAAACCCCAAAAAGGAATAAATCATGTCATCAAATTCGAAGTGACCAGTTCAAACACAAAGAAGCCAAAGGAGAGCCAGCAAGCATTTGGAGACTCCATCTTCGGGTTCACTGCAGACCCATTACCATATTACCATGGCGTAGCAACAAAAACGCATCAGAGTGTTTTGAAGCAGAGCAACACGGTGACAGCCTCACCCATCTTGTGTGCGCGCCGTTTCAAAGAGCGGACTGATAAAGAGCTCTGAAATGTGTGTGATGCTGCATGTCAGCACGCCATGACAAAGCACGGCTCAGCATTCAGGTGCACTCATCCGTGCTCCGCTCCTCTTGGCCCCGCTCTCTCCACTCGTTCCTTTCCACCCCCCCCCCCCCCCCTCTTTCTGTCTCTCCTTCATTTTGTTCAACTTTCTCTCCCATTCTCCTCCTTCTTCTCCTCCTGCTGTCTGGCTTTTGTTCCTTTGTGCTGCTCGGACGCATTCCTCAAGCCCGATGAAGAGAAGGAGAACATAAAAGGAGGAGATGGATGGGAGACGAAATAGTTAAGCTAGAGGAGAAAGTTAAGAGACTGGAGTGCAGGTGATTTTTTTTTTTTTTTTTTTTTTTAAACCCAAAACTCATTGTTGCGGAGAAAGTGAGTCAGTAAAGGGAGACGGTGGAAGCTTGGAGATCAAAAACACAACCTGCAGTGTCAGATAGAGTTGAGAGGGAGTGAACGAAGAGAGGCTCCTCTGTCTTTGGAGGTGTAAGAAGTATTAGATTCCTCCTCTGGTGCCACCTCTATCTGATTTGATCTCCGTTTCCCTGTGTTGTCACTATTATTATCCTTCTGTGCTTCTTTTGTTTCCTACAGTGTTCTTTCTCACACTGAGATTATCTTTTGTAACCGATATCATCACCTGTCATCACAGAAACTGACAGGCCGGCTTTACCTCACGGGAATAAAACAAAGTCTACTGTTAATACAATTTTTTTTTTTTTTAGCCGCAGCTGAAGGCAGAAGCACCGTCGGTATCAGAAAAGAGATATGTTGGCTATAGCATCCGAATTGTCTGATGCGCAGCTGGTTGCCAAGGTGTATCTGCAAATAAGACATTAAGTGATGGCAGTTACTGAAATGTATCTGCTGTGTGTTATTGTTGGCATAAAACTGGATGGTTTGAAAAAAAAAAAAAAAAAAGAAAAGGTTTTGGGGCTTTTGAGCCAAACAAGAGTTTCATTTCAGAAAAGGTACACTGCAGATCTTTTGTAGCGTTGCATACATTTCAGCTGATTCAAACGTGTGAAAAATGGCCTTGGATAGACTGAAGGTGTTTGGTTCCCTTCTCTAACGCGTGAAACAATAATGAGTCCGGAGGTCAAAATGAAAAAAAAAAAACCATCATTAATATCAGTGCAGACCTAATACAAATGTTTTGTTTTTTCATTATTAAAAAAAAAAGATAAGAAGAATACATCAACAACAGTGTTTTTCCATGTCTACTCCTTATTTTAGTTCATGGTTTAAAATAAAGTTTAGCTTAAAAAAAACAGTGTAAACTCTGTCCTTTATCTGGTTCTGATGGGATATCGTTTTACCATCCACTACCATCCACTAAATACTGTCAATTTATGACCCAATTAAAATATAAATAAATAATAGTTATTTAACAAAAAGCCATTCCACAGTGCCTTACAACAGTATTCACATCAAACTTTTAACATTTTGTCATGTTACAACAACAAACATCATTACATTTAGGACAAACACTAGCATGTAATTGTGAAGTGGAAGGAAAATGATTTATGCTGTTTTAAAATATGTTAGTAATATTTATGTAAGTTTTTATTCAGACCCTTTTACTCTGATACCCCACAATCACTTGCATTGACCAATTGGTTAAAAGTAAATAAAGTCCAGGAGACTGTAACTTAATCTCAGTCTGACATCAGGTGTTTGCTGAAGGCCTCAGAGATCTGCTAGGGAAAGTTAGAGAACGAACACAGCAGACAGGCCAGGAGAAAAGCAGGGTTAGGTTAGAAAGCAGTTTCCTAATGTCTCTGAACATCTTACAGAGAGTTGATTCTTCCACCATCTGAAAATGAAAACAGCATAAGCAACTGGGAACCGATCAAAACATGGCCGTCCACCTAAACTGACAGGCTGGACAGAGAAAGCGTAAATAGGAGCATACCCTGAAAATCCTGCCCTGCAAGAAGGAAGCCTCCCCCAAGGCTTCAAACCATGGGGGAGGTGGTCTTTTTCACCTTCTTGCCAAACATGCTGACACTAACGCCAAACGTCACCATGAACACAAACTCCACAGTGATAACCATGTGTGAATGTTGCTCAGTCAAAGTCCAGACCTGGATATGATTGAGAATCAATAGGAATAGGTGAAAAGTGATTTTGATAGATGTCTTTTATCTAATCCGTCTGATCTTGAAGTCATGCTGCAAACAAGAAAAAAAAAAGTGTATCAAGAGGTGCAAAGCTGGTAAAGACACACCCCCTGCAGCTTTAGCTGCAGCGATAGGTGAGCATACAAGGTAATGACAGGAGTCAGGGGGTCTGAATAAAAATGCATGGCATGCTTTTCAGATTTTAATGTGTAAAAGAGAAGAAAGGTAAACTCTGCATTCATTCCCTTCAGCTTCACATTCATGCCAAAGTGTAAAGGTGAAGGCTATTCTAACGCTGTCATGTAAAATATCTCTGAAATACCTTGGAGGTGGTGGTCATATTTTGACAAAATGTTCAGTAACACCGTTGCAAAGCAGCGGACGTCATAATCTTGAGAAAAAAAGATTTTGTCAATATGGATTCTGCTGAGAAGATATTCGTTAAAGTTAACGTGGAAACCAATGCAGATTGTTTGAACAAACATCGTTTTTTTTCTGCAAAACCTAACAGAGGATCTGCGCTTCGGTCGGTGAAATGCAACATGTGAGTCCTGCAGACACGGCCTCTACGGGTTTCTGGATTTTATTCAAATCAGCCTGGGCCTCGTATCAACCCTCTCACCAGAATGACCCGCTCCATATCTCCGCTCTCCCTTCCTCCTGGGCTGCTTGTTGCTTCCTATTTCCTTCCCTCATTCAAATGACACCCATCTGAACCGTATCTGCAGAACATCCAGTCTTTATTTGTCGTCCCAAAGAACTCTGCTCTGCAGGATGAACCAAACGCAGAGCCGTTTGTGCCTGGACGATGGTGGTCAATAACATCCGTTGTCTGCACAAGCTGCCGCTTGTTCGTGTGAACGCAGAAGTGCTTCGCCTGCTGTAAAGTCACACTTCACTGTCATTCTCCACTTTATCGTCGAGCTGACCTCCAGTAAAAGTTCTCACCCTTGCATCGTGAGTGATCCCAGATGTGAACTTGACCCTGGCCGTCCGAGGCACCAGTTCCTGGCTGGAAGGAATTACTGCAGCCCCTTTTTCCAATAAAGAGGCTGCTAGACAGGAATTATAAGCGCGCGCTCGTAAAACCTTTATGAATTAATGTGGCTTTCTCCTTTGATTTACCCCAGCGTCACGGGGAACTGGAGGGGCACTCAGAAATCAGAAAAGCAGACGAAACGTTCACGCGACACAAATCTGGGCTGTTTTCTGCAATCCTCGCCTTTCCTAGTATAAAATAGACGAGTACCCAACAACCTCCTGCTGCCTCTGAGAATTACAGCCTCAGAAGCAAAGAAACATTTTTCTTGTTCCAGGGGTTGAAAAAACCAAGACATCTGTGAACCGCTGCTCTGTTTGACTTTCACAACAGTTGCACCACAAACAGCGACGCACACATTGATTTGCAGTGTGTGTGTGTGTCTGTGTGTGTGTGTGTGTGTGTGTGTGTGTGCAGCGCTGTTTGCCTGCTGGCATGCTGACCCAGCAAACCACATGGATTTGATTAGGGTGCTAAGGATGGCAGCATTTAACTTGGAAATGGGAGGCAGAGAATGTGGGAGGTTAAAGAGCAGAGAGGAAGAGATAAGAACCGAGAGAAAGAAAATATAGTGTGGAAATAAAGTGTCTCTTTGTGTCTTTGTCTTTCTCTATGTGAGGTCTGTCTGTGTGTGTGTGCATTTAAAATCCTGCAAACCTGTAACTAGAAGTCAGTTTTGGCAGCAAAGAGACCAAAGAAAAACATGTTTTATAATAATTTGCATACAAGCAAACATATTTAAAATAAATGCACCTTTCATCCCCATAAATAAATCTTGCTCTAACTCTTGAAATTTCTAAGTGGATTGTTGAGTAAATTGAATTAAAAAAAGCTTATTTTGGAAATAATCTTTTATTTAAATACATTTTTTGCAAAACCACAAGTGCCACAATTGTTGGAACCCAGCAAAATGCCCATAGGCTTAAATGCAACTGGAGAACGTTAAGGATTTATACTTTTCTTTTGATGCCATTGCTTTAGACCAGAAATCCACACGATTCTGCTTTGCCAGGGTGTAAATGTGAGATGAAACTGAGGCCCGTTCTTAATCTTCACAAGTGACCATGCTCCTAAACCTGCTGAGAGCGCTATTTAAAAACGTTGAACATAAATCTGCATGGTTCGCTGTTCACCAGAACTTCTAAATGTTTCTAAATGTGTGGGTGGTAAACATGGCTAACTCCAAAATCATTCACACCCCTAGCATATTTAGATTTAAAAAACGTATGTATTTCTAACAGGAAATTAGATGGGCATCTCTAAAAAGATAATAAAAGAATGTAGTATCAGTTGTTACAGTTTTTAGTTACATTCAAATCAAAATGACACACTGAACCTTTATTGTTGGTGAGAACTCCAAGTCTTTGAGATTAGAAACGGCTCCCGATCATCACCCTAATCTTTTGCTCCCTCTCCTCAGACTTGAAGATGTATCAGATTGAAGTTGGGACTCTGATCCGGAACGCTGGCTGGACCACCCCCAACCGTTAAAAACATATTTGGTAAATTATGAGGTTTGTTTAAACCAAAATTTGACAAAAAGGAATTTACAAGTGTTCAAAAACATACAATTTGATCCCCTGTTTTCACCAGAAACAGTCTACAGAAAACATTAATTGCAAATCATACATCACACCGCCCCACTTTATGGTGCACAATAAAACACACAGTTTTCTGTGCACAGCCATTCAGTTGCTTGTAAACATAAAAAATAAAAACAGTAAGCAGCAACTCGACACGTTCGGGCATCTAAATGTGATGAAGACAACTTGCTGAAGTTCAAAACGAGCATCAGAACGAGGAACAAAGGGGATTTAAGCGGCTGTACACACAGCATGGTTGTTTCCTACGCTCCCGATCAAGACCACGCTTGTGTGTTACTAAGTTCATTTTCATGTTGCATACAAAAAAAAAAAAAAAAAAAATCCTACAGGAATCAAACAGGAAGCACAAGACTTGAATAATGACCTAATAACCTGCCCACACACACATCACATTGTCCTTACAAGGACTTTTTTTTCTCCTTTTGAATCTAAAGGCGAAACGGGCAGACTCTGTGTGTGTGTGTGTGTGTGTGTGTGTGTGTGTGTGTGTGTGTGTGTGTGTGTGTGTGTGTGTGTGTGTGTGTGTGACTCAAGCTGAGTCTCTATGTGTTCATCAGACCAAAGCTCAAGATGCCTGTGCAGTTGCACCCAGACGTCTGTATTACTCACAGTCTATTCCTTTTGTCCAGCAGAGTCCTCACCCTCCCCTCCTGCCCAGCTCCTAAAATCCGTCTTCCTACCACCCCCCCCCCCCCTCCTTCGCGGCCTTTGTGGTTCTAATCATCCTGTTCTTTTCTCATGAGCAGATCTGGACAGCGGGAGGTCGAGCCTCATTTTAAAATGAGCGGAGGTACGGGGGTGTGTTTCCATCTTGACCGCTGCTTTTAGACGTTGTCTCTGTGAACTTCTCTCCCACCATGTCGGTGCCACCTATGGATTTGATGAGCTCAGGGCCCCCCCCCCTTTTTAAAAAAGTGCTGCTTGACCACAGCACTGGAAAGCCGCACCGATGAGTGGGCCTGGATGATGCTCGAAGCTGGACAGGAAGGCGGAGGACTAACAGCGGGGGGGAACTGAGGGGAGGAAGGTCAGAAAGCTAAAAAGGGAGAAAGTGCAGGAGATAGGGGCCTTCATGAGGAAGGTTAGGTGAAGTGAATGTAGGAAGGACAACAAGAGCTGGTTCTCATAGTTTTAACCTAACTTTCTGCTTTTTGTTTTGCCCAAAAACCCAACAAGTTCAGTAAAAGTGCAGCCCCCCCCCCCCCCTCGCCCCCAGACCTCTTCTTGTTGCACCGTCTCCATCTCCACCCTCTCGCTGCCTCTCACTCGGCGCTCATTCTTTTTCTCTCCTGCAGCCTTTCCTCCTTGACCCGAGTCGACGATTGTTGTGTGATTTTGCTTTTTCCTCCAACACGATTGTGTCAGCAGTCCGCCAGCGCCGGGCAGCTCGGTGCAATGCGGGCGTCGGGCTAAAAAGCGACGAGTACAGTATATGTCTGTGCATGTGCGTGCATGCACGACCCCCGCGGTGATGTCATTAACCAGGAAATGCCAGAGTTGATGACTTTGAGTGACTGGAGGTCAGCCTCTGGTCGTTGTTGCGTCTCAAGTATTACCTGACTGTTTGCTGTAAGATTCATGAGTTGTGTTTGCTTCTCTTTTCCCTCCTCTTATTGTACTGCTGCATGTTCAGGCTGAAAACAGAAAAAACAGCATTAAGTTCAAGTGATCCTGTGGTTTCTACGTGATCTTATGACTTCCCCAAAGGCCCTTTTTAGTCAAACTGATAACCTAATAGAAAAAGAAATTCATCTTCTTTTGTAATTTCATCAGTGAGCAAGAAATGTGCAAATAAGGACAGAACAGGGATCTGCGACTTACCTCCTTGATCCTTTAAGTTTTATTAACATTTACAGGAATTTTATTTGCATTTGTGAATATAAAAATAATTCTTTTGTGTCTAGCTTTTGGAATGAAATCAAGAAAAACATCCAACTTAGACAAAAAGAGAAAGTATACACGTTATTTAATAGAATTATTTACATATTTATATAAAAGCATGTAAAAAAAAAACAAGAAGGTTATGACTTAAGATGTTTTTAAAAAAGCCTTACAAGAATCAAAGTTTTTCTCTCTAACTCTCTAGATGGATGGATGGATGGATGGATGGATGGATGGATGGATGGATGGATGGATGGATGGATGGATGGATGGATGGATGGATGGATGGATGGATGGATGGATGGCAATAATATTATTTATATTTCTTCTCAATATTTGTTGACAGAGCTAAAGAAAAGTTATCCTCTCATTTCCATTCTGCAAAAATACATGACAAAAAATATCTTTGCACATTGAGCAACAAACTAATTAAATTCACTGCCCTTTCGACTTGATTGTGGTCCAACATTTTCATATTACTGTCCTTGTTTCTGTTTTGTTTCTCTGCCTTTTTTTTTTTACTCTTGAAGTTTTAGATTCGCATACAAGGAGTGAGAAACCATTTTCTTAAATCAGCCCTTTAAATACAATGCTTTTAGAGAAAGTTCTGCATTTTGCTGTTTAAACTGCTAATTAATTCCCCTTCAACTTTCAATAAACCAAAGAAAAATTACTTTTTTCAGTTTTTTAAAATCACTTACTTTTCTTATGAAAGCAAATTAAATTTCCGAACCTTATTAGGGTTCCAAGCCCGCAGCGCAGGCGAACGGCGTTCGTCTGCTCTGTGAGCAGAGAACCCTATTGTTTTTCGTGTGTTTTTAAATTATTTATTATTATTACGGCTAAAACGCGTTGGGCGGCCCATGCGGATTTGTAACGAATCAATAGGATCAGGTATCTAAGTACAGAATGTGCGCCTCTACTCAAACCCAGAAATTCAGACCCCTCAACAACTAGGGGGCGCTATAATAAAGGACAACGCGTTTACGCCTGTAACCACCAAACTACTGGTCCTACACTCAAAAACTTTACATCACTTTGTTTATTGGATGATTCTGCAAAATAAAGCAATTTAGAACACCCTTCGTTTCCCAGCTAGTTTTCGCGCTACATGGCTACAAAGGTTAAACCTTTCTTGTTAAACTCCTCCTACATATTTTGTGCAATCCGCACAAAACTCCATATATAACCATATAATGGACAAATAAAAAAAGTTATCGCGGCGGATTTTTAAATTTTGACTTTTTCGAAAAGTAACGCTAAAATAGGTGATTGTTAGGTAGCTAGCTCTAAATTTAATTGCTGATTATTCTAAAACTATAACAGATTTTGACATGTCCTTCATAACCCATAGTCCAAATAAGATTTTGCACATGTGACCCGCGTTTGAGGATCGTCCATCACTAGGGGGCGCTGTGATGTCAAGAAATCTACTACGCAAGAATGGCTTATCGGATTTTTACAAAACCTTTTTCATCCCCTTCCAGTAATAGCCCTTAACTAAACTCTTAAATATGGTAATGATTGAAACAAGTGGGCGGGGCCTATTTCCAAAAGTGTGAAAAAAAACTATAAAACTTCAAAAAATTACTAAAAATCAATTTTGTGGTGTGTAACGATCTCATATTTTCAGGATGTATTCCTTGAATAAGGTGTAACAATTCTCTTACTGCATGTATTGAGGTTTTTCAAAGTTGCACACTCTGATTTTTTAAAAGTTTGTAAAATGGAGAAATCAATGTATTTTCCACAAATATTGGTCAATCTCAATAAAAATGGCCTCTATCTGTAAAACACAGCCAGAATAGCCATGTCTTTCAGTTTGGTAAAAATCCAGGCGATTTTGACCAATTTACAAGATTTTAAAAATTAATGATACAAGATTATAAAGTTTAATATTTTTTTTCTCTGAATCCATTTTTTTAATGACCATCAAAAAAATCGTGTGGTTAGATAAAACACTCTTGGACATTCAGAATTTTAGAGCAAACCGTTGAATTTTAACAAATTTATGAAGTTTGTGATCAGTTTACACCTCTCATCATCGAGAGCTCTGCCATCCAGAACTGTGAACAGGGCGGCCATTATGCCCATATTTGGGTACATCACCGGAAGTGACGTCACATCCTGTGTTTTTTCTAAGCGGAGCAGAGACTTGAAATGGGAGGATAGCTTTTAGAGTTTTGAGAAGAACACATAATTTAAAAATTTTGTGATTCAATAGGCAGAACAACTTCTATAGCTGAGGTATGGGGAATGATTAAGAAAATGAAGGGAAATAGACCAGAGAGAACATATCCAGTTCTAAAACATGAAGAAGGAACAGCATTAACAAATGAAGAAAAAGTAGAAGTAATGGCAAGAACATTTGCAAAGATCCATAGTTCAGATATGGATCAGACTTATTTGAAAAGTAACGCTATAATATAATATGGATAGATAGATAGACTTAGAGAGAATTAGAAAACTTTATTTGTCATTTTGTATGCACAGAGTGCATACAGAACGAAATTCCGTTGCATACAGCTTGTAAATTGCAGTAAAATAAATTACAGTTTAAGGTGCAGCAGTGATTTGAAGTAAACAATTGAAATGCAAACAAATCAGGAGAAGTCACAGTGTACAGGTGTGTATTTTAAAAAAAAACATTTGTATATGCAGAATTGATTGTGCAGAGGGCAATTTGTGCAAGAATACAGCTTGTAAATAACAGTCAATTTAAATTACAGTATAAGGTGCAGCAGTGATTTAAAAGTAAACAATTGAAGTGTAAACAATGCATGAAAAAGTCACAGTGTACAGGTAAGTATTTTTAAAACCATTTGTATGTACTGAATTGATTGTCCAAAGGGCATTTGTGCGAGAATGCATTTAGAAACTGAGAGTTGGACAGCATTTGTAATGCTAGTTGGAGATGCAATGCTGCAAAATCAGCAAATATGCGAATGTTGTGCAAAGTTTATGGGTTATAGTTATAGATAGCAGTGACATGCATTCAGGGGAGGCAATCATGGAAAGAAAGAAAATATAGAATAATATATTGTGATTCACTCAGTCATTTGTAATAATAATTGTTTTTTTTAATCTAATTTCCTTACTTTTTTTATCATATTCTCTTTAAAATCGAAGACTTTTGGCTATTTTTAACGTAAATCCTTGGTGGTGCTTGATAGTGAAGCGCCACCAAGCCAGCGATCTTGGCCTCCCCTGGGATTGCGCAATCCCATGTTAACTGCGCTGACTTCCATTTCGTGAATGCATCTTCCTGTCTCTAGATCATAAATTCAATTGTTCAAACACTGATGAACTGATTTTCCACAATTTAATATATGTGGATTATGAATTGTGTTTTGGTCATTAAACTATGTGTTTTCGTGTGCTGCTGGGCGATCATAAAAGCCAAAGAGCTGGTTGTAGGTGAGGCCGGCAGTTCCTTGGCCTCTAGGCAGGGTCGCTCAAGGGGCACCGCTCTGATCCCCAAATAGTAGAGTCAAAGCAAGTTATGGATGTGTTATTAGCGAGTTTTGCTAAACAAGTAAAGCACTAAAAAGACTCTAAACATACAGCTGGAACAGGACTGATGAAGGAAGGCTTTCCTCCCTGGCAGTGAGCTCCACTGAGACTGAGAAACTTTTAAAACTGAAGAAGATAAAGAGAACTTTTACCGGAAAATTATGATATTTTTGTTCAGAAAGAGCTGCGCATGGACTTCATTTCTAAGTAGAGGTAAGACAGCGATAATTATTCATGTTTTGTTTTTGTAATGAAATGTGCGTAATGTTGGTTAGTTTTTGAATGTGTTACAAATGTAGAAATCCATCATAACTCATAAACTGCTACCAATCAAATGACAAATAATTTAGTTTTATTTATTTTTTTAACAAATAATCAATATTTTTTCCATGTCTCTTGGTTAATTGATTTGGCTCAACCAGTCTCCTTCAGCACTTTGCAATGAGTCTACTCTGTAGAGTGTATATATTTGTAAATCTGACTGATGATGTCAGTGCTTCACCAGCTATGAACCCTACCGCACGTCACTGATAGATAGATATATCTATCAACATCTGCATACCTTGATTCAAATGAAACGATTTTAGTCTTATTTAACACTACAAGCTACAAGGATAAGAAGATAATATCTTGGTTGAACTTAAAATAAAAAGGTATAAGTTACAGGAAACATGTAATTAATATATTATGAGTTGTCATGAAAAGGAGTAATAGCATTAATGGTTTAAAGGGTCACTGTAAATGAAGAACATTCATTATATATATATATATATATATATATATATATATATATATATATATATATATATATATATATATATATAAGGGGAACAGTTCATGGTGGGGGTTTGAGGGTCTCTGTTGATGCTATGGGCTGGGGACATGCAGCGCTGGGATGAAATGTCCTTAATGGAGGAAAGAGGAGCCCCTATGATCCCTTCTGCTGTCCCCACCACTCTCCTCATTTACCACCAGTCGGAGGTGCTGCAGCCTCCACACCACACAGAGAGACAGCTGGTCAGAATGCTCTCTATGGTACTTCTGTAGAAGGTTGTGAGAATGTGTGGGGACAGGTGGGCTCTCCTCATCCTCTGCAGGAAGTACAAGCGCTTCTGTGCCCTCTTTACCAGTGACGTGGTGTTCACAGACCAGGTGAGGTTGACCGTGATGTGCACCCCCAGGAACTTGGTGCTGCTAACCACCTGATGTGATGTGATTGGGGGTGAACCTGGGGGTGCAGTCGTGTGTCATCAGAGTAAACAGCAAGGGGCTCCGGATGCAGCCCTGAGGGGAGCCCGTGCTGAGGGTGATGACATCAGAGCTGGTCTGTCAGACCCGGACCGACAGTGCTCAGGAGGTGAGGAAGTGGTGAAGGGGTGTGCTGAAGCCCAGATGTTCCAGTTTTTCCACCAGATGCTGTGGGATTGAACGCTGAAGTCCAGGAACATGCTCAAAGGGGGCGGTGCCCGGGCTTGGAACCCGTTAATAACTGCTTGCAGTTCTAGTTTTGTGTTGCTGCAGTAAAAACAGCATTTTATGTTTTTCTTTGACATGTAAAGTCCATAAATGTGAAAACAGGTCTTAATTTGATTACTCATATTGTCTTTACAGTGAAACGGTATGTTGCTTAGGCTTCTGGGTATTTTCAAAACCAAGCAGCTCTCCTGCCATCTAGTGGTGACAAACAGGTGGTGCCCCGTTTCCACCGTGAGACCTGAACTTTTTGACCCCTCTTCGGGGGAGATGTCCGGGCATGTAAGGCTACATTTACCCTCTCTGCCTATTAAAACCGTCGTTCTCTGGGTTTGTTTGCCGTGTGGTGAGCTCAGCTTTGCGTGACGGTGTGCCCACTCAAACACCCGCAGGGGCGGGTGCAGTCGGAGCACCTGAAAGGTCGTTTGGGAGAAACTGTTTGTGTTTGTGTCGCCAAGAGAACCAGTTTTACTGTGAAGGCCTTCTGAGTGCCAGCAGATTCTAATATTGTAATCCCCTCCAAACATTAAGTCATCCCCCAAATGTTTGGAGGATTGGCTTTAGATGATATCCCGAGAGTGGGAAAGCTAATTATCTTAGTATCCCACACTCCACTTTATTAGTTACACCTTACCAGTGCTGGGTTGGTTCTTCTTTATTCTTCAGGACCTCCTTAACTCTTCATGGCGTAGATTCAACTTTTTGGGAACATCCCTCTGCGGTTTTGATCCATATTGAACATAAACGTGCCGCTCAGTTACTGTCTGCTGGGCGTCTATGATGTGAATCTCCCGTTCCTGCCTCTGGAGAACATTAAACTCATTGTCAAGCTCAAGAAACCCGTTTGAGATGATCTGAGCTTTGTGACGTGGTGGATTACACTCCTGGAAGCGCCTGTCAGCTGAGGCGCGTGATCAGTAAAGATACTCAGAAAACGCTGCTTTGTTCGTCTGACGCTCAGGTGGGATGGGTGAAGACGGAGAGAGGAAAGTATCTCCCACCCCATCACACTCCAGTAATCCTGAATAATCTGGTTGGCTTTAGTGGTTCCATGACATTGTTTTTATACTGATGTCACACAAAAAGAAAATCATAAATTTTTCCACCCGAATTCTTGCCACACAGCTGACCCTGTTATATATGGCATATTATTTGCCCAGTTTTCCACAGGTATCTTTACGTCCATCTCTTTTTCCAATTTCTTCTTAATGTATCCAGTGCAAAAAAACACATTTGTTTAGGATTGCCTTTTGATTGTTCTAGTTAAACTGTTTTTACTGAAACATCATTCGGTCAAGTTTGTAGTCCAGCTGTTTCTAATATTTGCTTTTAGTTTCTATTTTCCCATGTTTTATTTTGTTTCTACATTTGCTTTTATTCTGTTTTATTTTCCTATATCTTAATCATGTAAAGCACTTTGCATTGTCTTTGTCCTGAAATGTGCTAAACAAATAAATGTGCCTCGCCTTGCCAGTGTTTCCTTGTTCAGCTTGTCGAATGCCATTATAAAACTTTATTATTTTAGTACAAGGCGTGTCCTCAAAACCACCACCGCCATAGACCCGCTTCACATTCTGATTGCTGGAGTGTCTAATTTGCAGGTATCTGCTGATGTCTTCTTTTTCCAGAGCCATTTCTTCTTCTTCCCTAGGTTGCAATAGCTTTAATTTGACAAAACCTGACAAAATCAAAGATATTGCAGGAAATGAGAGCAGTCGCATGTGAGACAGAGCTGTTTCTAGGATTAATGAACAAATTTGTAAAACTCTTAGGTTTGGATGATCACTGTAAAGCTTCTCCGCCAAGATCTGATGAAGATCTGCTGACACACAGCGACACCAAGTGGTGTAACGTTGGAAAAATAGTTTTCCTCCCAAATGTCACTGCTACCATTAAATACACAATGTACTTTTTTTTTTTTTTTTTTGGTTGAAAAGGGTTTTCAAGTATCTGATCAATTATCCACTAGAAGTTTAAATGTGATGCTCTGTGTCTTTTCATCAAAACCTGCTCTTTATTTGTTTTCCTTTAAATAATTCAGAATTTCGGTCATGATGCTTTTGGATGGTTTACATCTGCCAATAAGCGCCTGTATTTCCTCTTGTGAACTCTTCTCTTAACCAGAAACCTGTAGAGTAAAATCCAAACTCATTCACCTCATTTCTCTGCTGTCTGGATTCTGTTCTAAATCCTTTATCTGTCCTATTTATAGCATCTAATTATCGGGACTTGAAGGTGTTTTCTACATGAACAATAAACAGGACAAGGCTTCAAACACGTCTGAAATAAAATCTGATTATTTACCTGAGAATGAGTCGTCTCCAAAGCCACTTCACTGTCCACTTTTAAAACACGTTTTTGTTCCTCGGCTTTTAATGCAGCATGATATTTTTTGTCCTTATGTTTTATTAATTTTATTATTGTTTTGTTTTTTCTCCCTTTTTTGTGTTTTAAATGTTTCATCGTTTATAATGTGCAGCACTTTGTCCCAGCCATGGTTGTTTTGAAGCGTTTTATGTTGCACACGAACAATGGAGATGTTGACGCATGCATTAGTTGGGGAAAAATCTTTTACTTTTTCTGGTCTACTGACCTTCATACGTTCCCTTAGTGGCTGTTTGAATTGATTCTCCTTTAAACTCAATTCCCTCTCAGCCACAATATTAGTTATACACAGCCTAACTTGAACACTGAAACACATAGCCCTTTTTAATTACAAAAATAAAAGATTTAAACTAAAGGAAGGTGGTGCTGGTGGTGGGTCATCCGGTCTAAAGCCCCCTGCAACTGGTCTCCCACATTTTTAAATAAAAGATTTTCGCTGCCGTCTGATTTCAGGTCACATGCTTCATGCTACATGATGTCACTGCCCATGTTTAATTTATTTCAATTATTTCAATGAATGCATACCAGTATGTGCTCCATAAATATACAAAACAAAACTCAAAGATAATTCAAGAAAGGTTGCTCAAAATGAGTTTAAAAATAGGAAAAGAGGAACTAGGGATGAAAACATCCTTAAAGCTCAGCTACAGCTTTACAGCCCCGGTTGATAGCGATTCCTTTGTAATGTATTTAAACACAGGAAAATCTGGTCATCTGGTCCACTCAAGACTGAGGGCAACTGATGCTGCAGCACCTGAATTACAACCAGAAAATGGGTTTTTAATTTATTTTTTCCTCAATTCTACCTCTTGTCAAGTGTTTGTGTACAGCTCAAAAAAATTACACACTTTATAAAAAGACGCATAGCCTTTATCGTCACTGTACGACATTAAATAAGACTAACGTTTTCTGGGTCGGTTAGGATTACCACAATTATTTCTATTTGCAACATGCCAGTAGATTGTTTATAACAGTTCTCAGTTTCAGAAGTTTACCTTAATTTTCTCAGCATTTGGTAGAACTAGCAGCTACACTTTATTAACTATTCAATATAGTATACATCTTTTTTCACTACACAGGTCTTTAAGCAGCTAAAAACATTTGAATTGGGTTCAAACAGTAAAGAAAATAATGGTTATGTCTTTTTTAAGTGTATGCATACGTTCGGTTTCTACTGTTTTCCAAAAATTCAACGTTACAAGATTTTAACCCAAAGAGACTTAACGCTTTTTGAACTGCCTTCAAATTACACTCCGTGTTTACATAACACCTCGCTCTCAGACATATCACCTAAAACAGAACCATGTTTGCGTTTCATATCAGTTTACACAGCAATACGAAGAATAGAGCCAGAAACACGATCCAGCCGAGATGCTTCTCTAGATCTGCATGTCAGCAGCAGTCACCATCTTACTACAGACTTGGAGACGCATGATTTACTGAGCTTTTAAGACCCATTTATAGAATTATCTTCTTGTCCAGAAAAGTCTAGTAAGGTTGTTTTCATGGGGTATTTCGTTCTTTAAACTCATATAGGTTTTATAGATGGAAAAATATATATATTTCACAGGGTCATAAAAACTCTTTTATTATACAGTTTGTATGTAATTTCAAAGTGCCCTGAGAGAATTACGATTTACATCCCTTTTATAGCAAAACTTTTTTGTATTTCAGTCCTAAAAGGTCATAGAACAAAGATTACACAGCTACTAAAGTCAAGTTAAAACATGGCCGGAAAACACATGCCAATACATAGGAGGGTCTGAATGAAATGTTGCAGTCTAAAACAAAACTGAAAATACTTTTGGCTGACGTGATTCTGTTGTAATAATATTTTAAAATACAGACATTTGTATAATAAATTGGTTTTGTTGTTACAAAGTAACAGCAGCTATAAAAGTAAGTTCTTTGGAGCATAGCTGACTGTATGAAATCGGAGAACGCTCATCAAACCATCAATCTGTATCTGTTTTTTGCTTTGCTTGGTACCTAAAATTGTCTCTTATACCTTAAACATCATTGATTGAAGGATTACAGCAAAAAAAATCAAGTTCAAAACTGGACTGAAAACACATGCAAATACACGAGGAGAGTGTGGCTGGAATACGTAGAAATACATTTGGTTTATGAGATTCTCAGGCAATTACAGTTTTTAAATTAAAAAAACAACAAGACCGAAAGTAAAAAACTGTCTGCAGATAAAAACGTTGGTCTTAACTAATTGTTGAAATTATGTTTTGGGGGTAAAAAAAAAAAGTCAGAATCCATGGAAGATAAATATTAAAACAAACAACCAGAGTGGTGTCATTTTAAAGGTGGGAGCATGACCTCTGGTCCCAGGGTCCTGGCTTCCTCTCTCGGGATCCTGGCAGTCTCTGGCGTTGTTGCTGGGCTTTTCATTCCTTGAGTTTCCTTCAAAGTGGACCGGGACGCACTGGTTCTCCAACACCTCGCAGGCCAGGATCAGGTGTTTGGTTTCCTGTGTGATCGATTTAATCCCACAGGTTCCCTGGAAGCTCCTCACCGTGACAAAGGTGAACGGCTGCTTACTGATGCACAGGTTGTCCTTCAGCTGCTTCCCTCCTTGGCTGCTGCACACGGAACGCACCTTATCCAGCTCATCTGGGTGGAGGAAGGACTGCGTGGGTCTGTCACAGCCTCCCAGACTCTTGATGAATTTCTCCCACTCGTTCTGATTCAGAGAACTTGGAGTCCCAGGGGGAAGGTGGCGCTTGAGGAAGGTTTGGTAGCCGTTGTTATACCTGGAGAGCTGGCAGGGCGCGTCGTTTCTGGCAGATGTTTGCTGAGCAAGCAGGAGACAGGCAGCGACAGAGAGGCACGCTGCGTACGCCGCCATTCCCGTAGAGAAGAAATCTGGTACGAGACAAATATGGAAGAAAATACCGTTTTTCCACCTCTTTTAAAACCCTAGCACACAATCAGCCACGGAATGATCAACAACCAACAGTGGGGAAAGTTTCGCAAAGCCGCAGCTGTGCGTCTCTGCTCCCTTTTTTAAACGCGAAACAAACGAGGGAAGCGAAGAACAGCTGGGAGAACTTCCCTACCTGGTTCTGGCTTCAGAAAGGGAAAAAAACATCTGGTCAAACAAAGGTAGTAAAATCTGCAGATTCAGTTGCACTTCCACGTTTCACTTCCCGTGTGAAGCGGGAGGGGCCTGCGCAGTGCGCAATGCACAGCGGTCACCACACGGGTGTCCTGTGGCGCAGAGAGAGCTCAGCCTGTGTGGATGCTTCTGCTTCCTGGGAAGACATTCACTTCATCTTTGAATTTAAAGTGGGGTGATCATAAATGTTGCAGTTTCTAAAACTTCTTTAGGCAACTCCTTGTTGCCTAAAGAAGTTTTATCTCTTATCCAAAAGGCTTCCCCACAACTCAAGGTGAAACATCTTCAAGAAACAAGTCCACTTGCCTTCTACTCAAGCACTTAGCTTGGTGCAAGGCAAGCAAACCTCTGGCTTTTGACAAATAATTTCAGGGGTCCTAACAGACTTAAAATGGACAGGTTTAGTTTATGAAAACACTGTTCTATTTACACAGAGACCTGGTTTTACCTGTAAACGCCATCATCCACTGGTAAACTCTCCATGTGGTCCTTTCATGATGAGCACAGCAGATCTTTGGCATCCCTGGTGCGTCTCCACTGCTTCATCAAGCTTCTTCATATCCTGCTTTACTGCATCCATGAACCAGTGGTCTTCCTCTTCGTCTTCCTGGCAGCTCCATCTTCAGCACCTATCGCCCGGTAACATACAATATCCATCCTGTGCACCTGATTTTTTTTTTTTTTCCTCAAATTGCTCAACCTCAGCTCTCCTGCTGATAAACTCTAAGAATAAAGTAGTGATCTTCACAGGGATGAATTCAAAACACATTTGGCGTTCAAGTGTTTTAATGGAGTGCTCAGGCAGAAAAGTTAGACAACAACAACAATCAATGAGATATGTGCCGACGACATGCAGCTTTTTACATTTCTCTCTGCGGCAGAGTAAAGGCATATGTACACAAATAGAGCTCTTCCGTTTACAACAAAGTGTGCAGACTTAAAATCCGCTCTGAAATGTTTGTACAGCGTCTGTATATACAGTACATGTCACCACTCGTGAGTTTTTACCTCAACATGGTCTGTTTTCTGTCTTATCTCTTTAAAATTACTGTTTAGCTGTAATAGGCTTAAAAGAGTTAGTGCACTGTGCTTGGTTTTTAGGAAATATTGTGAAGAATATAACCGTAAAACTGAGGAAAAAGAAAACACGGGTCTACATGTGTCCCTCGGGTGAAGAGCGCATGCAGGGGCCATGCCTAAACAATTAACCAGCAAAAAGACAATTTGCATCAGGTGCTTTTATTTGGATTTGGGTGGAAAAGGGTCACATAAGATGTCTGAAAATGGAGCAAAACATGGGGGGAAAAGACTTTACACACTTCAGGATCAGGACAGCTGGCAGCTCACAGTGCTTAAAGTCTCATTCCTCTCTCAAGTCCTTTAACATGTTTTTTTTTTTTTTTTTTAATTTGTGACAGATGCAATAAACAGTTTTACATCCGTAAAAACCACCTCTGATAAGAAAAAAAATTGAGATGCACCCCTACGGCTCGGTCTGAGGCGACGGTGACGGCTCCTCTTTCCTCTCAGCTTCTGAGGTCATCCTCACAGCCAGGTCTGGTTTTTTCTGCAGTGACTTCTCAGTCTCTTTAGTCCTGAAACATTAAGAATGTTATTTCATCAAGTCATCTCACTCGCAGCAAATCTGCTTAGAGATTTGTGTGCTTTATTATTTCATTTAATTGTTAATGTAGTTCTTATTTTGTCCAGAAGAGGGCCATCTTTGCAAGGGGGGAAAAATGGGGATAAATTAGTAGTTGGTGAAGCTGATGCAAATGATTTTACAGACCAAGAAGGGATGTGCGTTAACATGGGGACACACTTTAGGACTGTTGTTAATTTTACAAAAGAATAATGTACTTTATTTGCAACTAAATATTGGCTCTGTTTCTACCTTGTCTCAGATAGGTTTTAAAGATAAATAAAAGTGTCAATGTGTTGCTTTTTTAAAGCTTTTCCTGTGCCTCTTAAGTTGTATATATCATATACTTCAATTAAAAGAAATGTGATTTGTGTTGGTGATGTTGGCAACAGATTAAGTCAGGAAGAGTTGAACTGCCAGCTGTTTGGACTAAAATTATTTAACTTTTTTTTAAAATGGTTTCTTCATAATATTCAGTTTATATATAAAGCCCCAATTCACAATACAGGTCATCACCAGGGATGTTAAAAAAGTCAATTCTTTTGAATCATACAGACAGATTGGTTGAAAAGTTTTCTAACTTTTCTAACCAAGTCATTTGTTTCCATCATTCACTGCTGGATGTAGCGACAGTAGTAACATCAGTGTTGTGCTGATTTTATTGTTTTAGACCAGGGGTGTCAAACATACGGCCAGTGGGCTGGAACAATTTAGTCCGGCCCGCTGGCTAAATGCATTATCATTATACTTTGTTTTGTTTTTTTTGTTTTTTTTTGTATTCTTTTTTTTTTTATCCAGTGTCCTGTCTGGTCATGTGGCAATAAGAATTGTTGTCTAAATTCCAAAAAGAGCTCATCAGATTTGACTTTCACAAGTGGAGCAGTACTGCTTTTGCCATAGTGCTCCGCTTGATTTATGAATGTGAATAGTTTTATTATGATTCATTCAGGGGATATCTAAAATGATATGGACACTACAATGGGAAAGTAGGAGAAGAAAGGAACAACAAGACGAAAAAAAGAAAAGGTGAAAGAAAGAGAATATAAAAGGAAGAGAATGATAAAACAATTATTGAAAAAAACATGTACTTCGTTTAATTGAAAAGCTGCAGTTCCTATATTGTCCGGGGCGCTGTGGGGCGCTGTGTTTCAATCAGCAGATGGTAGCACTGAGCTTCAGATGTGGAAAATTGATTTTAAACCATTTCTTAATTTTTATCTGTTTGATGTATTTTGTCATGCAGGACAGTGTTTTTAAGTTCCAAAAATGTGAATAAATGTTTTTCAACATTGTACAATCACTGTGATCAGTTCTTATGCATAATGCACTTAAGTAAATGTTTATCTGAGTAAAAGTATTGTTGAAATTGCACATACTTTCCTTAAAAGTTATTCATAATATATTGTGTAAAAGTGAAATTCATTTAATATAAAAATCAACAACAAGTCCAATTTTATTAGTTCTATTTAATCTTGCAATGAGTTTACGCGTGTGGCCCTCTTGAGATCAGATTAAGCGGTATGCGGCCCCTCAATCAAAATGAGTTTGACACCCCTGTTTTAGACAAATCTTGCCACAAATATTCTAAAACGATTAATAAAGTTTGTTTTTTTTCCCTTCACTATCAAGTCAAATTTCAAGCCACCTTAATACTTAATGTCTGAACATCTTGCCCAGAAGGTCATCTTCACAAAAAGCGAATGCTTTCTGCATTTATGAAACTTTTTCATAATTGTAATAGTGTGTAGCTAGCTGGGCTGATGCTGCCTTTAAGCAGAAAACTGATAAAAAAAAAAATAGATCATAAACGTTTTTGGCTGAGGAGGTTATTTATGTTATGTTTTTGTAGGCATTTATCCAGGAGGCAATTACGTAACAAGACTGAGATGGATTATCATTCTTCACAAAAACTGACTGATTAGAAGAAATAATCAGCGTGGAAATTTCCTCAGGCTGGACTGAACCGGAGGGAGTTTGAAACCCTGTTTTTTTATTTTCTCGTGGTGTGTGGAATATCTTCAAGACTCAACATTAGGATGTGTTACGCTCTAATCGGTGAGGTTAAGTCACTGTGAATAGGTGTTCACAACAAAGATGGGTGCCCAGGAAACAGGGTTAGAGGTCATAAATTCAGAGGAATGACCTTGGCATTGGAGCAGGCCGGTTATTGTGCAGGACGTCCCAGCTAGAGGTAGAGCTGTCACAAGATCAAGAGACAGAATCACAAGACCAAAAACAAAGAAGAAATCGTGGGTTGAACGGCTCAGAGAGACTGTGGTCAGTTCTTTAAAAAAAAAACTCCCTCCTGCTGCCCCTTCTGCTGTCATTAGTCAGAAGGACGGGAGATTATGTTTTAAAACGAGTGCACACAGCTGACTGAGATTATGAAAGCCAGAAGCTCTTTAAGCATGAAGTCGGGCCCCTCTTAAGGGTTCCTGACAACAACGAAACCAGAAGAAAACGCACGATTTCACAAATTAATCAGAGACCGGCGATGTGAATGCAATAATGACAAGAGATCAGCAGTTACACGCTGTCTAAGCAACAATTATACACAGCATAGAAAATCATAGGAGTCAAAGCTGAAAGATGAGTGTTTCTGGGATAAATACACTGATCAGCCACATTAAAACCACTAGGGGTGAAGGACGGAGGAGCAACGCGTGGATTGCACAGCCCAACAGTAAAGGAGCTGAAGCTCAAACTCTTAGAAATCCCCAACAGCAACAAAAACAGATGGTAGAAACGCAGTGCATGTGTCCGCAGTTTAATGCAAAAATAAGCGCACTGCTGTCCCAACTGGAGCAAGAAAAGTATTGACTTGGTTTTGTTGATGAAGAGGCATTTTTACCAGCTGGTTTGGTGCCTGTGCCTCAGTTGTGGGCTCTGAAAGCCAAATAATGCCCCAGAGCACCAACAAGCTCCAAGCTGCTAGTCTGACCTCAAAATAGCTTGTTTACAATCAACTAAACGTTTCAGTTTGACAACAATCAAAATAGTAATACATTTTACACCTAACTGAACACCTCCGCGTTGGTCTTAGTCAGCAGCAAACTGCTTTATATAAAAAGGAACGTGGTTTTGATGAAGCTGATCATTGTACAGAAACTGCTGGTCCGGGCAACGGAGTAAATCAGTTGCGGGTTAATCAAGAAACCACACGTTTACTTTCAATGCAACAAAAACAAAGCAAGAACAGAAAAAGTCAGAAACATGCATGTTTTAAGGCAGAGGTCAGGAGAGCAGATTATCCCTGCGCTGATCCTAAAGTGGCTTTCAGATTTTCACAGTGAAACATAAAGAGGATTAAATGCTTGTGTGCATTTCTCTAAGGGGCCAACCAAACACTTGATGTAAAAGTGTTTAGTGCAACGTTCGTCCTTAAAGGGGCCACGACTACAAATTTCATTTTTCTGAGGTTTTGGGGGCATAATATGGCGGAGCAGCGAGCAGAAATCAGCCCCAGATCAGCCTCCCTGTATCGGCAGGAACAGGAGGCAGATGCCGCTGATGGACCGGTTTTCCACGGTTGAAGCCAACCAGAGCGAAGTAAACTTAGTAGAGCTGCATATAATTACCACAATTAACCCTTTTACTGAGGAGGGACATTTGGGCTGACAAAAATGAAATTCTTAGGAGAATTTACATATGCAGCAATATCAACTACGTGAAATGGTTTATACGGTGATGTCATGGGACCTTTAAATGCTTTATGGTGGAGTATTAATGTTGTTTGCAGGGGGGGGGTGCAGGAAGTCGTTTTTTTTGTGCTGCTTTCATCCACAATTACGTCAAAAGTGTTCAGAATAAAGTTCTTGTTGAGATTAAGGTATAAGATCTAAACCAAACCATGTGTTGGAGCAAAGACTTTCAACAGCCACGCCTTGTTTAAATCAGCTTCCAACTTTATATTCTATAACAGGGTTTAAGAACAAAAACTCTCTTTCTTTTAACATTTAAACAGCCTGTAGAAGCAAACTTCTGTCAGCATCCAGGCTGGGGAAAAAAACTAAAACACAGCAGCACACCATAATTTTACCCCTCATTCTCAATATATTTAGTTTAATAGACTTTAAACAGTGATTTTGCACCTTATTTTTTTTAACGTTTTGACTTCGTTCTGTAATAGAATAGAAACCAGAAATCTAACAAAAAATTTCTTCCCACCAAGTGACCATATTATAGTCCTTAAGTTAAAAATACACAGGCTGGGTTTCGTCTATTGGTGTGTTAGCTATCTATGAAGCATTTCATAAATGAAAACAGAAATATATGTAGATTATAAGATAAACAAAGTCACCCTTGTTTACATATGTTGTTTTGTTTTTTGCCCTAGTTTACGCCATGTCTTTCACACAAATTAATCAAAACTTTTTTTCATGGACGAATAAGATCCTAAAAACAAAACAAAAAATTCTTTCATAGATATTTGTATATTGTGGGAAAACGCATTACGGACCAGATAAAGTCAGTAATCTCAGTCACTGACCAAAGACGGCTATAATTATAGGGACTTAGCACCTCTGGAACCCATAGTAAAGATGCAGAAAAAGCATTAAAGTTATATTTTATTGCAGTAGCATGATTTAATCTGAATATTTTAGAAAACCAAACATTTAATTTGAGTAAATATTTTTAAGAAGGGGGAATAACCTCGCATGTTAAGAAATATGGTATTACTGGCACCATAATGATTTTATTTAGACTTTGAAGTTACGTTCCTGCAAAGATTTATCAGTAATCCAGAGTTTATGTTTCATCGAGTATAAATATGAACTGAGACCGAAGCCCATTTGTTTTAGCCGCTGTCAACTGAACTAGATTGGGAGAAATATTTATCTTGCAGGATGATAAGACAGTAAAAATAATCTTAGAGGACTGCAGCATAGAGTAAAAAAGAGACTTTCCTAAGATTTTAACTAGAATAGTTTCATTTGCTCAAACTGCATTGGATTTTTTTAATTAAAAGAAAAAGAAATTTGATCATTTTAGGCTTTTTTTTTTTTTGCACATCTGTACCAGGGGTGGCGACTCTAGATGGCACTCTTCCCCACTTTAATTTGGTGAATTACTAATCTATCATGAAACTGAACCGAGCTGCACGCAAGGATATTGGCGCTCAGTAAACGAAGACGCAACAAATAAGCAAAATGTCAGTGCTAGTCTGTGTCAGTATGATGATCAGGTAAACCACCTGTTTACCGCGACTGTTTCGAGGTGAAGGAGTTTAAAAAATCTGCCAAGAGAAAGAGAGAGAGTGAACGTACAAGCTGAGCTCCTGCACACAGACAGCCGGCATCAGCTGCTCCATGGTGGAAGACGGGCCGCCGGAAGCAGTAAAGTGAGCAGGACCGCTTACCGTATGGTCTTCACGATGAAGCGAACGATCACTGCCACGCCCACGCAGCCACACATCACTCCTATCACGATGGCCGTGACCTCGCCTGCAGAGACAAAACAACAGAATCACTAAGTCTGTTGTTACACACACGTTTGCTTCAACTTTAACAGATATATGCACAAGACTAAGTTGTCGTCTTACCAGAGGAGAGCTCCCTCCCCGATTCTGGAACATAAAATATACATCGTTGTGAAACTGACAGCAGATTTTGACTTTGTCTTCATCACGGTTGAATGTTTTGCTTATAGCTGCACAAACTGCGCTGATCTCACAGGCCTTCCAGTTCAGTCACTCGCCACAAAGAGCACTTTACATAAATTCATTCTGCTTTGTCTTTCTACACCACTCTGTCTCCATCTCTCTCTCCTTTTCCTCTCCCCTTTTGTCAGACGGACTGGTGTGATAACAATGGAGTCACTGTTTACTTTCTCCAAATCCTCGTCTTCAATCAAATCCTACACAAGCGGATCTCTCGTCGCCCATCCAGTCCTTCCTCTGCTTTTCTTTCATCTTTCAAGCCCTATTTCTTATATTTATTGCTTTCAAAAGTCACTGGTGATTAATATTCTTCCTGCGTTCTCTTTCTGCTCCAGTGTTCACTTTTTCATGCTACAATAATTGCTGGATTTGGTCTAAATGACCACTGACTAAACTATTATGGCGTTATGCCTTCAGTATAACTGGTAACTATTAAAATATACCTCTGTGGAAGTGTGGACTAGGAGCATAATTATGGTTAAAACAAGTTGAGTGTTGCTTTTTGCAGACTCCCATTTGTTAAAACTAAACTAAAACTTCAGAGATACACAGAGCAAAGATGTAAAAAAAAAATGCAAGAAAGTCATATTTAACTGCTGTAAATTGTGCACTTTTTGAAACAGTAATTGTTATCTTGCTTGTTGTGCCCCCCCCCCCTTCCTTCTAACCTGCAGAGAAGGAAGCAAAGATGACTCTGTGATTGAGCGGCTGTGTAACCCGGAAGTTGTCCTGCAGCAGCATCCTGTCAGATTCCTCAGCCTTACTGGAGTAAAGTATCGTCTCCATCTTCAGGAGCTGGAGTTAAGAGAAGGAAGGGAGGCAATTATAAGGTCTTCTTTACATGCAAACATGCAAAATAGAAATATCTCAAAGATTTTTAGAGAAGGATTAAGCTTAAATTTCGCATTGATGCTTTCAATTAATAAAAAAATAGGGAAAATCTTAAGTATGCACCTTGATAAACCCACTGAATATAAGAAGAGTAAAAAATCCTTTAGTTAATGACTCGACATCAACAAAGACCAGACTACCAGGGAAAAACATAAAAGTTTGCAAACAATATCAAATTCATTGTACCCTTTAACATTCTCAGTTCTGTAATGTTGCAAAATGCACAAAATGTGACCTTGAACACACCTGTCCATAAACAGATGCACCCATTTCACTACTCTGACAAAGACCTTTTAAAATGCCTCAAAGTGACAGTCTCCCACCACTGGTCTCTCAAAATTATCCAAAATGCAATGACTATGAAGCTGCTTTGATACAATTATTAAAAGATACATTTAAAAAAAAAAACAAGATTTAAAGGAATACCATTTTTTTCTGCTAAGGTTGAACTCTCAGCTTAATGTCACATTTCCACTGGTAAGTTCACTCCAGTGTTGTATAAAGTACTGAAATCTCGGAGTCAAGTAAAAGTATAGGTACCTCTCCAAAATATGACTTAGGTAAAAGTCCAAGTCGCTGACTGAAATGTTACTTGAGTAAAAGTCTTAAAGTATCTGAAATGTCTTGTACTTAAGTATGAAAATTACTGTAAAAATAGATGTACTCAAGTAATGTAATAAAAAGTATAAGTAAAAAGTAAAACAAAGCAAATGCAGTTTGAATGACATTTTTTAGATTTTGGTAAACTTTGAAAGTCAAATTCCCTTAAAATAATATAAACAACCAAGTGCAGGAGAAACTTAGACCAAATTTAGACAGAAAATACAACCATTTTGTAAGCTTTCAGTTTTCCTTCTTCGAGTAAGGTCAGTGCTGTGCACTTTCAAATTGTACACAACCAAGTGCAGGCAAAATTTAGACCAGGGGGTGTATACTAAGAACATGGTTAAGTGATAAACCAGGTCTAGTTAACCTACAGGAAGTGGTAAACCTGCTAATAGATACACCTGCAGGTTATCATTTAGTTAAGAAAATTAGGACTCTCTGCTATTAGATGCTTTACCTATACCACAAGGTTAATTTAACCTGCCCTACCACTGAACCCGCTTCTTATCCTGTTGGTGGTGATGAACAACCCCAGGCAAGTCCCGACTTTGTTGCAGTCAATCGGTAGGTGGGGTCAAAACACTTGCGTGCGTGAGTCTCTCTCTCTCTCTCTCTCTCTCTTTGTAACGAGTAACTAAACCAAACATTGAAAATGTATTGTCCATGCGAATTTCCATGCATCTAGGTTATACTTGCTTTGTACAGCTAAATACGAGGTTAAGAAACATTAGCAGAAGTTGTGTTTGTCATTGTTGTCAGCCAGACCTGTGCTGCTGAGATCTGAACCCTTTCGTGAAACACGGTCCAGATGACGCTCTGGTGGCAGGGCGGCGTGGTCAGGGAGCCGTTGTACCGATAGTAGCGACCCAGATCTTTGGGGAGAAGGGACTGGACATCAAAGGCTGGGATGATCGTCCTCTCGTCTGACGGGAAATCAGAGAATACACGCAAAAAGTCTGTAAATGTGGTTATAATAGATAGCTTGGTAGTTTTGGATGTTCAGGTTTAGAGCAAACTCTGCTCATATAGTTCCGCTCCTTTGTAACGTGGTGATTATGGGGAATTGTTTCAAATTTGATCCAGTAAAAAGATTTTTTTTTTTTATGAAAAACACTAAATATTGTGATAATGAAAAAGAATAGCAAAAAAAGGATTTCAACGCATGGTATGGCTTTAAAACCAACAAGGACACCTACCTGCATGTCTGATGCGGCTCATGTAGTTAAGGATGTTATTAAACCCCGGATTCGTCTCTTCACCTGTCTGGTGAACCAAAACTCAGACTCACGATGCTCAAAACTCTGATGCTGGCGTGTAAAACAATTACTGTGGCGTTTCGCAGCTGGCACTGCAACCGCGTCTCATTTCATTTACCTCAATGAGGATTCCTAAAACAGCCAGGCCGTCTCTCTGCGTCATCGCTGCTGACATGTTGGGGTAGAGCTCAGAGTTGTAATGGACCACATGGACCTGGAGAAAGCAGGAACATGCTTACACTGCAAAAAGGGAACTAAAAGTAAGTAAAATGTTCTTGAAATTAGTGCATTTATCCTTGATTTGAGCCAACGGAATACGATTTTTGCACTCTAAATAGGAATAACTCATCTCTCTTATCTTATTTCATGTGCAGTATATCTATCTTATTTTAGGGATCAAAATACTCATTCCATTGGCAGATAATCTTATTTATCTGCTCAAATCAAGGACAAATACACTCAGTGCTAGAAAATTGTACGTACTTTTAGTTTCCTTTTTGCAGTGTACTTGATCTTTTCACACCAATATAAAAATGGGGATAAATAAGAAATGGCCCTGTTTCTCCCTGTATCTGGTGAAGGTTTGAAATGTGACGACAATACCAACATCAAAATAATGCTTTGTTCAATGATAAAAACACATTTTCAGCAAATTAGGATCTTTTTAGATTTTCCTTTATCTTCTGCATGAGCCACACAAACGGAAACCTAACCTACATTTAACCTCCAAACAAGCTGCTCTGCTGGCACAGCGACTTGTGGAGAGGAACTGAGGAGCTCAGGAGGCCCATCCTCCGTCCTTTCTCTCCTGTATTATTGTTTCTACCTTTTAGCGTCTTTTAAAGTTATTTCCTTTGCTCTCCAGATTTTATCCTTTTCAGTCATGGCAGACTGTAGCCATTTGACAAAAGATATAGTGAACCATGTAGCTGTAACAAAATTACACACAACAACACACAGTCCCACTGAGTCCTTATAGCATTTTAAAATAAACCTAACATGCAGGTTTTTGGTCCGTGGAGGAGAGATCAGAGACAGTATAAGGACACAAACGTGTTTTTTTTTCATTATCAGTCTACCCAAAAAGTTTACATTTTCCATTCCTAACTCTGTCGGCTCACACTGAATGATGTCACCTCTGCTGTTTGTATACTTTAAACACCAAGGATCAGATACAGTTATGGTCAGAAGTTTACATACAGTCATTTTGAGCATGAACGTCACTGACTTTGGGCTGTTAATGATGAATTTTTTTCCAATGTTGGGCTAAATATGTGACAAATAACTAAGATAAGATTTTAAAAAAAGCAGAAAGGGGGTCCACAAGTTGCAAATTCTTTGGGTTTTTGTTCTAATCCCCAAAGGGTCAAATCTATACATTCAAGTTCAAACTTAGGCAAACACTCCTGCTGATTGCCCTTAAATGGCCAAGAATCCAGACATATCTATCATTGAGGTCCGAGTATAACTCTGGGTGGATATTTGACCAGTCTTGGTTAAAATTGGAATTAGAACATAAGGTAAAATAAAGCATTTTTAATATTTTTTTTAAAAGGGTAAAGGCTGGGGCATTCCAGAAATGTAACATTGGAGTGCTTTATCCATTCTATCTTATTTGTTTGGGATAATGTTCTGTTCGTACACCCGGTTGTGTCTGAGTTTCAATCACTGAGTTGTTGGTTTTAGGTGAAGTTAGAGCAATTTGAAGGAAGTCCCCCCTCATTATTGGAGATCCCTCTCAACCTTTCTGCTTCCTGGGAACTATCATCTCCCAGGACATAAAGTGGGAGCTGAACATCAACTCCCTCACCAAGAAAGCCCAGCAGAGGATGTACTTCCTGCGCCAGCTGAAGAAATTCAACCTGCCAAGGACAATGATGGTGCACTTCTACTCCTCCATCATTGAGTCCATCCTCACCTCCTCCATCACCATCTGGTACGCTGGTGCCACCGCTAAGGACAAGGGCAGACTGCAGTGTGTCATCCGGTCTGCAGAGAAGGTGATTGGCTGCAATCTTCCATCTCTCCAGGACCTGTACACCTCCAGGACTCTGAGGCGTGCAGGGAAGATTGTGGCTGATCCCTCGCACCCCAGTCACAGACTATCTCAGTCACTTCCCTCTGGCAGGATGCTGCGGTCCATCAGGACCAAAACCTCACACCACAAACACAGTTTCTTCCCATCTGCTACCGGCCTTATCAACAAGGCCAAGAGCCACCTTGACACTGCCTCCCCCGCCCCCATCAGGACCTACAAGCTACACCAACGTAGCATCTCCAGACCTTCTGCGTTACATTAACGCGCAGTCTGTATATATATATATATATATATATATATATATATATATATATATATATATATATATATATATATATATATATATATATATTGTCTGCTCCATCAACACCAAGTCAGGTTCCTTGTAAGTGCAAACCTACTTGGCAATAAACTTGATTCTGATCCTGATTCTTTTCACTTTGTCAAATACACTTGTACCACTGGCATTAAAAAAAAAGGCCCTCAGCATGATGCTGCCACCACCGTGCTTGATAGTTGGTTCACTAGTCTTAGTTTTGTTTCTTTTCTTTTCTTTTCTTTTCTGACCACATGTTTCTCCAGAGGAAAATAATTTTGTCTGCTTGGGCAGCAGCACATTTTGGCCAAAATCAAAGATTTTGGACACTGGTGTTCCAACTGCTTCCATTTCATGATGGGTGTGAGTCTGTGGGTGTTCCTGTACATCCAGAAACTAATTTCCTGTCATCTCTGAGTGACAGTTTGGGTCAGATGATTGAAGTTGGTGTTCCAACCAGGCAATTATCCTGAACATGCATCAAAGCTGCCTAACATTAGGGTTCATTGATTGTCTTCCCAAAGCCCCATTGATCAGTTAAGTCTTAATATATTGGACAAAATAAAATAAATAAATAAAAGCTGGAATTGTCGTTGTGGACTATTAAGAGGATGAAAGCATGAGTTTTGCAAAATAATTTTATTTTCTGTAAGGCGCAATTCACTCTTTTTACTTGTCAATCAACCGTAAAAGAATCAGCTTTTGTTTTCTGTGCTTCTGTCAGAATTGGTCATTGGTCACTGGAGAATTGTTTATCGTTTGAATTTATAATACACAGAATATCCTTTATTGCCATGGGGAAAACTTTGTGCAGGTAATGCATGAAGGAAATTGATAATTTGCAGTCAGATGTGTTCAAACTCACTTCTGCTTCTGAACTCCTTCCGTTGATGGTGTGTTCACTGCCCCTAAGAACCGGACCGCCATTGCCCCAGTGAAGGTGCAGCTGAACGGCTGTAAAGAACCACGGCAGCCCCCCGAGCCCCATCCACTCTGGCAGCTCAAGGATCACTGCAGAGGAGAACATTGGATAAAAAACCAGTAAGGACTGGAAGCTAAACTCATCACAGTGGACAGTGAAGGTGTGCCGCCAGGTTCCTGTGAGTGCATGGTAAACAGAACAGCTAGCATGATAAACAGAACGGCTAGCATGATAAACAGAACAGCTAGCATGATAAACAGAACGGCTAGCATGGTAAACAGAAGCTTATAAAAGGAGCAAATGAGCTTGTTGTATAGTTACCAGTGTGTCCATTGTTGTGCAGTGAAAAGGGCTGGTTGGTGTGCTGACTGTAGCCCAGCGGGGTCACAGGAATCAAACTGGGGTCATACTTGGTCTGAGTGGTTATCACATCAACAGGTGACTGGGAAGTTCCCCCACAGTCGGGGAAATACTCCGACCACTCAGACTGGCCGACAAGACCTTCACCAGAGAAAAGACAGAAACAGAGATGTCACCCAATCACACAGTCCGCTGGCTCTGAGCAGCTTTGTGAAAAGCCTCCATTGATCGGCCTCCAGCCGTCTAGAACAGCTATTCTACTATTTTCTATTTGTGGCCTAATGGCGTTAAGATGGATCCTTTTCGAAAGACCGACCACACAAAACACCTTTACGTTTTTCAATTTAGTGTCGTTTAAAAGGTAGCATAATCTTAGTGTATGCAAACTTCTGACTTTAAGTAGTAAAAAAAAATAAAAAATCTCTCATTCTAGCATTTAGCAAAGAAATTATTTTATTCATCCCAACTGAGCAAAAACAGAAAAGCGGGGTGGTTTATCTTTATTACCCACATTGTGGGTAATATATACATGAATGACAAATGTCCCGATTTCTGCGGGACGGTGGCATATTTTTCACTCTTGTCCCGATGTCCTAGAAACGGAGACAATGTCCCGCATTTGACTGGGTCAGATTAGGGAAAAGTCAAAAGCGTATGTGACGTGCACTTTTCTGACATAAAGCATGCAGTCAATGAAAGCTGTCAATCAAAATATGCAGCTGCGTCCCACCTCAAGAGCAGCTGTGAATAAGGATGTATTTAAAAATGAAATGAAAAAGATTTTGATGCATAGAGATTATTAAGTAAAGTACGTTAAAGTAAAGGAAATACTTCTACAAATACTGGGGATCGCTTTCTAACTGGGTGAGGCCAGATAAAGGTGATACAGAGAGAGCTTTTTATGAAGTTTTCCAAAGTTGTTTTTCAGTTTCACACGATGTGAAGCAACACTGTAGTAGTGAGTCGCATAAGAAACACACAGCTGAAAAAAAGCCTCCTGTCGATCTATGGACTCGTTTTTACTCCAGCCCAAAAACACCTGCCAGACAGACAAGATACAGCAGCCAGGATTAACTTAAATAATATTTAACTTTACGCAAAGGTTCAATAACGTTTTTAGAATAAGCTTTAAAAAGTGATGATCTTTAAAAGCAGGTAAGTTTTTTTTCTGACAAACCTAAAACAATTTCATTTAACTTTTCATAGTTTAGATTATCCATTCGTCTATTCTCTATACTCGCTTTGCTGTGCAGGGTCCCAAGGGGGCTGGTGCCTATCTCCACTGGTTAATGGGTGAGAGTTGGGGACGTGGGGTACATCCTAGACAGTCACAGTGCTATACCTTAACAGTTTTATTCAACTTAAAAAAGTTACATAATGCTTGTTTTAAACTCGAGTCGTGATAATTCATTGTTGTGCAATAACAGGCAAAGCGAAGATTGATTAATTTAATGTGCAAAAGGATATTGGACGATCATTCTGGGGTGGGGGGGGGACATTACATTGCAGGTAAAGTGGGTATAGACATGGTCGTACCAGACCGCCGCTGTTAGACCGTCTTGCCTAGAGCAGCAAAAATGCACCAAACAGACCCTGACATCAGCAGACTACAGGAGAAAGCCAGCGTCATTGCAACAGGCTCCAGTCACCCTGGACACATATTTTTTTTTCTCCACTCCCAGCTAGTAATAGGTTCTCTGACTTGAAGACCCTTTAAGGGCTCAGTGTGGTAAATATCTTGATTGCTATTAACCTTCATTTTTGGCATTTTATATATTTAATATTTATATATCTTTATTTATTGTGCGCACGTGCGTGCGTGCATGTGTGAGAGAAGGGGAGAGAGAGAGATATTGACACTGCCAAAATAGCTAGTATTTATGCTTAGTGACAATGACTATAATCTTTATTCTATTTTATCAGAAAAATGTTTTGCCCAATGATTATTAAAGTTTGGTCTTTTGTTAAAAGCAGGTAATGTGAAATATTTTTGCCGTTGACAGAAGATCATTACACTAAAACAATTTCTTAGCATGTAAATCTACACAACTAAGTCCCTACAGTCATTCATTATTTTGAATAACTGCTTAAACTCTTATTCATCTTCCTTTCCTTGACTTATTTACTAGTTAATACATGTTTTAATAATAACATTTAACATTTTTAAGTATTTAAAGTAGTTTATTTTATTTTATTTTTTAATAGCATATTTTACATTTTTTCTTACTCTGTAACGCATTTAACTTGGGTTGTTTTAAATTAGCTGTAGAAATAAATGTTTTTACTTTATTAAATCTTATTCATGTCAAATGTCTGCTAATGTCCTTATCTGATCACATATTTTAAATTCCTAGAGACATCTTTTCAAACCATTTTCATTCAGTTAAAAAAAAACATGTGAAATAAGCAAGAAAACGGGAGGATGGTCTGGCTGAAGCATGAGTTTAATCAGCGCAAAAAGGGACTGGCCTCTACAGCTGCATGATAAAAGAAAGAACGAGGGTTTGACATGCGAGACAAAGAACCTGAATTTCAATTCGCAAAGGGAGAAAGGCTTTGGAAAACAGGAATGCTACTGAAATGTTCTAACCACGAAAACCCAAATGCAAAAAAACAAGAATTTGCCACGCTAAAAATCACAAACTTTAATGTATTTTACTTCGATTTTATGTGACAAGCCAACAAGGCAAAACAGGACTGAACGGTGGAAGAAAAATTATACACGGTTTTCAAAATGTTTTGGGTATATCCTTAATGTCTATCCAACATCTAGAGACTGAACATTGTGTCCATTCTTCTTTGCTAAATGGTTGAAGCTCAGTCAGAATGAATGAAGAGCTTGTGAGCAGCAATTTTCAAGTCTCCACATCCTGCACACAAAGTGTTTAGCTCTAAAGAGCCAGTTTCTTCTCCCAGGCTGCGAATATGATAAACACAAAGATCTTACAGCCTGAGTAGCCAGCCACACTACGGTGAAACTAAATATTTATACTGCACCGTCACATCTTAGGACCTCCGTTTTTCTTTCCTTGCATATATAGGAAAAAAACACAGTTTAAATATGTATATCAAATGCTGTGAGCACTGTAGCCAAGGTCAAATTCCTCGATTGTTCACAATCAAGATGATTCTGATTAGATTTAGGGACTTTGACTGGGCCGTTCCAACACAAAAATAGTCTTTGATCTAACTCGTTCCATTGTAACTCTGGCTGAAAATAGAATGAAATGAAAATTGACATGACTAAAAAGGTAAACACTTGGTGTAGAACCCAGCATTTTTGATTTTTTGAAGAATTAAAATAGCTAAATTAGATAAAATCTCACCCTGAATATAAATTACAAAAAGTGTTCATTTACATCTGTCCTTGCTTTATTGAATTGCAGTTGGGGTCCACACAAAATCATTCCAGGTGCCAAAGGGCTCCCCAGATATACTTTGGACACCCTCGTGTCACGATCTCTGGATGTCTTGATTCTGACTCTCTTTTTGTATTTGTGTTTTTGCTGTTAAGTGTCCTAGATTGAGCCTTCTATATTTATTATCTATGCTTATTCTTGTTAGATATTTGGGTTGCTGGATTTCTGTTTTTTCCTGTTTAGATTTTTCAGCTGCTGATGTTTTAGTTCACACATTTGTGGATTCAGTCCTTTCTTCGTACATTTTGTAATTGTTTCCGTTTGTCCTCCCCGTGTTTCCCCCACTGCGCGGTATTTGCCTCCCTTCTGTTCTCTGCCTTCACTGATCTCGACTGTTCCCTTATTTCTCCCCTGATTATGTCATGCACACCTTCCCCTGTACATAAGCTGCCCGGTGGTCATTTCTTATGGCTGGTTTCTCCCATTGTCCTATGCTCCGTGTTACGTCGTTTGATTTAGACTTAGACAACTTTATTTGTCATTTTGTATGCACAAAGTGCGTACAGAACGAAATTTTGTTTGCATACAGTTTGAAAAAAGAAAAACACAGTAAATCTTAGTAAATTTCAGGATAGGGTGCAGCAGTGATTCATGTAAACAGTTGAAATGTAAACAATGTAAGCAATGCAGGGGAAATAGACAGTGTGCGATTCACAGTGTACAGGTGAGTATTATTAAAACCGTGCAATATACGAATGTGGTACAGAGTCCATTTTGTGGCTTTAATAGTTCAACAGTCTGATGGCATATGTGCATATGTGTAAATGTACAGATATATGAATGTGATGCATTCCTGCCAGATGTTCAGTTCCTGAGTGTCCTGCCTTATCTCCTCGTGTATTGTAAGTCTTCTTTTGTTAATCAAACTTTTTGCCGTCACCACGCTCTGCGCTTGGTTCCTCCTTTAACCCCAATCATGACACCCTGGGTTAAAGCATTAAAAAAATGAGCGCAGGGCCAGGTTAGCTACCCCGCTGCCAAACGTCTTTCTCCCACACACAGACGCTCTCAATGTGAGAGAGGCAGGAATTTCACACACATCACATCTTCTCTGACATCCCTGAAACTTTGCCCCGTATCGCACCTCTTCTTCGCCATGGTAACCGGAGGCCAGATATCGTCCAACCAATTACAGCCATTCCACTGTATCTCGCCAAGCATTAAACGAACCAAACAAACACACACACACACACACACACACACACACACACGACAAGGCATGTAATTAATTTCCTAGTGTGACAGAAGGCCGTGCTCGAGACAGACCAAACGGCAGAATTGCATTTGGAAGCAGAATCCACACACAAGCGCGGTCTCTCATTCAGCCGCGGTCAATGGCTCTAAACGACAAAAAGCTAATTGAATAGATCACTGGACATGCGTTTGTGTACATTAATGCATCCTCTGTTAAACTGCATAAACAGTCGTGTACAAATACAAAGCAGACACTGGAGAATCAAGAAAGAAAAATAATTAGTGTTTCTCCCGTGAATGTATGTAGAGGGTGGTCAGCTGTGTGATCCTTTCATTCCCACACAGTCATTGTGCAGCACATAGGCAGCCAGTGTGCATCGACAGCGCAGTAAACACACAGGATATTGTGTGCGGCAACAATACACTGCACGACTCGGTGTGGCTTTCCCTCGGACCCGTCCCATCCCAGCGCAACACGCTCCTTCCCGTCCACCTGCCTCCTTCTCTCTGTCTTTCTTGCTGCTTTAATCCTCTCCATCGCCCTTCACGACCCTTCCTACACCCTGTGTGATCGCTGTGCTCATGCCAGCCTGTTCAGCTGTAACTAATACAGACAGAGAGGGAAAGAGAGGAAAACAGAAGGGGGGACACGATGGGGGGAAACACGAGGACAAAGACGGAAATTCGGACAAAGTTATGAGAGCTCCCCATAGATGGGGAGCAATATTGTGTTTTTTTTTCTCATTCTCTTAGTGTTAAATCACCTAACTTATCTTTGCTCATTAGGTATTAGACCATAGAGGAAAAATATGCAAATATCCTGCTGCAAAGATAGCTTTTTTTTTTTTACTAATTCTAGAAAAGATTTAAGTATTTTTGTCCAGTTGTTAGCATAGAGCTGAAAAGTTTGATTTAAAAAAAAAATCATAATTATCTACAGATTATTAACCGATAATCTTATTTATTCCCATTTGAATCTTTTGGGATTGTTATTACTCCAGGAGAAAATCTGCGTTGCAATACATTGAGTCTTAAAAGAATAATTAAGAAGCATGAACTTACCAGAATAGCTCCAGGTTTTATCTAAAAAAGGAAAAACAAGAGAAACATCTCCCATAAATCTCTCGTTGGTTTTCCTTTTCTGTGTACAGGCCACAAAACAACAAATCCGATCTCAAATTTTACTTTTCACCCTTCAATTCTAAGTAATAAGTCGTTGACACTCAAAGAGAGTGGTCAGCAAATCTTAAAATCAGTTCAAATTGCCTCTGGAACGACTACTCTTCTGCTAAAGCCCACACTCTGCCTCTCTAACCCAAAAAAACGCGGACAATAAATGATCACATAAGACCTATTTACATGTAAATGAGCATCTTACCGGCAGAAGAAGCAGCTGTCCAGTGGAAAAACGTAAGTATTAGCAGAACAAAAAGACCCAACGAGTCCATGTTCACCCTGCTGCCCATACGCAGAAATGAATAAGGGCTCACTGGGAGATGAGGAGCAAGAGAGGGAGAGATGGAGGTGGGGGGGAGAGATGAGGGAACTGGGTCCAGTTATTCCACCTGCTACTGCAGGCTGGATCCAGTCCCACATGCACGGCTCCAAAGCAGGCCCTTAGTTTGACACTTTTGATTCTAACTCTCTTGTCTCCTTTTGCAAACTGCCTGAGTTTGTACCAGTTGCAGCATATACAGCCCAGGTTCCTGATGATTCAGGCCCCAAGTTTTTTTACTCTTGCTCTGATTTGTTAGGCAGACTCTGTTGGGCTTTTCAGGCCATTTCAAGGAGCTACAGGTTTATTGGGTGTCTAGAGTTCTGACCATTGACTGAGCACTGAAAACCTGACATTTCAAGCTACAGTTAATCGATTAGGTATAAAGGAATCTTTTAAGTTTAATAATGTGTTTCTTCTGACAGGAAATAATATATTGTGTTCTGGCCTGTCTGTCTGCATGCTGCCACACTCCTCCTGCACTAAAGTAACTAAGATCACCTGATGCACCTACAGTGATGTGCCTCCAGTGGCAGCATAATCAAGCTCATCCCCTTCACCTGTTCCTCTGCCTATATATACTGGACTCCAAGTTGGCACCCTAGTTGTTGGTGGTAATGCTACCTAATGTTTGCCAACCGCCATAAAAAGTGAGGAGGAGGAGGAGGTGGTGGTGGAAGATGAAGATGAAGATGCGAGGCCCTCTACTGTAGTTGCATGGTGCTGTCATTTTTACAGTCAATGCTGGAAGTTCATGCCAGACGTTTTGGACATTATACCATGTGGAGAAAGATGAGAAAGTCTAAGGTCAGATGATTTAATATCTTGACCTATTTTAGGGGCATACTCCGAGGGCGCAGGGGTAGTGAGCACGACCCATGTGCGGAGGCCTTGGTCCTAGATGCGGCCGACTCGGGATCGATTCCAACCTGAGGTCCTTTACCGCATGTCCCCCTCAGCCTAATATGGAAAAAAAGCCACTAGTGCCAAGAAAAATTATCGTAATAATAATAATAATTATAAAAATAATAATAATAATAATAATAATAATAATAATAATAATAATATCTAAACCCCAATTTAATATCTGCAGTTTATCCCCTCCCCTGAGAGCTAGCCCTAACGTTGGACGATGAGAGACTTAAACCTAAGGTCAGTGAAGTTAACACGACTAAATCTCTGTTAGGACCGACTTCCAGTTGGATTTGACTATCAATGATTGGGATCAACTATCAAATATTTTGGGAGAGACTTTGTTTTATTTATTAAATTCAAGTCATAAAAAAACATTAGTCAGTCGATAACACATATCCAAACAATAAACATTTCTGGACCGACTTGCTGCAATTTCTTTGAATTTCTGGTGTGTACGTCCAGCACTGATTGTAAAAATGGCAGTGTCCTGTGACTGCGCAAGGGTACTTTTTATTTTTTTTTTTTACAAAAAAATAAATAAATTACAAACCATCAACAACAAAACAATAAGCATCAAAATATACATAACTAAAACAAAAGTTAATGAAATGAAATATCTGTCCTCCAAGATGAAACGCAAATGTTACTTTAGGTTGATTTTCTGTATGATTGTAAGGGGGAGGAAAAATAATAAATGATTTTGAATTATAATTTCTTTTTGAAGACATTTATTGAATTTGGTTGCTAATTCGTATTCTGCCCCATTTCATCTTATATGCCTAAATAAAATTCAAACCTGTTACCTTCAATGATCCCCTAATCAGTAAATAGGCTAACCTTTCACTGTGATTTAATCACAGTATTAAAGCTGGCCAGTGAAGATCTCATAGTGAACAAAATGGCATCGAGAAGATAAACACTCCAGACAGGTCAGTGATGGGGGAAAGCAGTGGCGAAGTTTAAAACTGGATTAACTTATTAAACAAAATGTTGATATCTGAACTCTTCAATCCATTATATAAATATGAAAAGCATACAATTACAAATCCAGGACATCCACTACAATATTTGTCTGTGCGGAAAAGTGGGAAGGAAAATGTTATAGTTAAAAGAAAAGTGCAAGAAGTCCCATCTGCAGTTTGCTCCCAACTGTGAGGGCAAAATAAAAATTTCGACCTAATGCCACTCGTTTCAGAAAACTAACACTGCACAGCACACATCATCCCCATGATAAAACCTGGTGGTTCCAGCATCATGTTGGTGGGGTGAAGGGGAAAATGGTTGGAACTAAATGCAGGAAAATCCTGGAAGCAAACCTACCAGAAGCTACAAAATATTGACAGGGGCAGAGGTTCACCTTCCAGCAAAGAATTTACCCTAAATGACCCCCGATGGAATGGGTTAAATTAAGGATATTTGTGTGTTTGAATGGCCCAGACCTATTTCCAATTAAGAAATTTGGGGACTTGGAAGATGCTCTCGTTTCAATCTGCGCTTATACACATTTGAGCCACCAGGTGGCGCGCTATTCAAATTGAACCTCGAGTCCAGTAACCTCCTACAGCTCTGCCCCAGACGTCAACTTTCAACACTGCATGCAGTTGGTTTGCTGGCCTTAATTTCATTTCTGATTTTTATATGTTTCTACATTAAAACAATAGTGTAGGTTTTTAAATATTTTAGTTTACTATTGAAACTGTTGTCATAGCACCGCCAGTGCATATATGGCTGTAGGGTTTATATAACAACTCAAGTACATTTTCCGCTCATTAGTGTTATAAAATATTAAAATTGTAAATAAATGGCCAGTATTAAAATAAAACAAATTCTAAGGTGGCAAAATGAGAGCTAATAATAATGTGGAAACTGAAAATAATATTTGTTAATTTTGGTGTCATACAATAGAAGGGGATAATCATGTCATTCTCAGTGGTCTGTCAAAGTGTTTGAATACATTATGATATACTAATTAAAAACAAGGATTCCAGAAATAAAACAAAAAGGAAAAAACAATATATAGAACTGTGCAAGAAATAGATTAACATATCAAAAACTATACAAGTACAATATTCCTATTATGTTTAATTTAATTGAAGTAACCTGTTTTCATTAGGGAGGCTCTCAAGTTTTAAAGTTAAAGCACATATGTGAGTACATGAATGTACATATATAAACAAGTAAGTACATGTTGGAATAACTATATCCTACTCTGTTCAAATCCTTAATTTTTTTTCTTCTTTTTTCCCCCCTTGTCATGTCAAGTTTCATAGCAAGCAGAACGGTGCTCTGGTGGCTGTATGGTTACGCCAAACATATTTGCTTGATGCCCAGCCCTTAGTGAGTTATTTTATTGCTTTTCAGTTATGTACAAACTGATGACAAACGTGACAAAGAAAGAGGGCGGTGGACTAACAAGGACAAAGTACGAGAATAAGGGACAGGAAAGAGGCACTAAAGAAAACGTAGACAAAAATTATTAAACCCAACGATCAGCTGCTACAAATAAATAAACCCTGCTACGACCACATTATGACCTAGTTCAAAGGCCATAACAAAAAGGGCGACACACCATGTAGAATTTTGAAATAAAGATTTAATCAACTCATACCACGATTCAAACTAATACTGTCGAGATGAAGTGAGGAAGTCAGTGAAATCAGTGGTGTATGATGTGCACGAGTGGAGAACATATGTGGAAGCATTGCCGATGGCTGCAGCATAGCTGTGGAGGAGAGCAGAGATGGATTAGTTGTCACCCAGGGTTTAAAAAAAAAAAGCTGAGGGCCTTACCAAGTTGCAAGAAAGGCCAATGCCCAACCTTGCCACAAGGGGTCGTAACAGGCCACCATGGGAAAATCCCGGAGAAAGACAACCACAAACACCTGCGAAGAGGGACAACAAACCAAAACAAAAAGCACCAATGGCAACAACACCAGCCACAAGGATATGGAAAAAAAAACGATACTGACGGAGAGAACTACAGGGCAACACAGCTTATTTATTGTGAGTGCAAAAATGTATATGTGATCATACAAAATGTGTGGTGTAGCCCTTACATGAATTGTGCTCAGTGATGGGGGCAGAGGGCCACACCCGTTCCTCCTCCATGGACCAGAAGGGAGGAGAGGGGACCCCAGAACATGAGAAAAACCAGCACGCCCATGGAGCACAGAGCCCCAGGAACCAGGGGCCACGCCAGGCTCCGGTCACTCAGGAGTGCATGGCATCATGTATTTTCAAAGGAGCTTTAAACTTAAACATCCTTTGTCAGAATTAAACAATGTTGCATCACTCTATGAGAAAATCTTATGGGTGTCCTTGTACTTTCAGCTGAGTGAGAAAATGTTTTGCTAATTTTACTAAAAAAGTGAGGACTTTGATGTAAAGTGAGGACCTTTTATTTTGGGCTATGGGTTAGGTTTAGGACTAAGGTATCATTTAGATTATGGTTATACTGAAGGTTGGGTTAGGCCATTGAAAGAGGTGAAAATGAACAGAAGTCGAGGCAAGGTCCTCACTTTGTATTTAAAACAAGGATGTTTTAAATGCAAAGGAAGTGTGTGTGAGTGAGCTGCTTTGTGAATGCACTTTTTATGTTTTTTTTTTTTTAATTATTCATTTTTAATTTATTTTAAACCTTTCCAGGAAATAAATCCCTTAAGGTTGTTAATCTTTTTTTACAAGGAAGTCCTGACCAAGATGAGAAACAACACATCAGTGTGCAAGGTGCAAACAAACCATACCATATACAAACTAACACTAACAGCATTATTAGATCATTTATAGAAACAAAATGAGACGAATGAAACACAAAAATAAACACGTGACTTGAAAACATTTAGTTTTAAAGTCACGGCTGTTGCTGAATTACTTCAAATAAAATTGTGGTAAAATCTTCTTTGAAGTGCTTATTAAATGTGAACACTAGGAGGAGACATTTACATGTGATATAAAGACTGACAGAGGATGTCATAAATCTAATCATATATGTTGAGGTAATCCAATATCCTGGACAAACAGCAGTTAGCGTAAAACCCTGTTGTTCCTATGGAAGATGATGAATCACGGTCAATTAAAACTAACGTAAGATGCCATTTAATTTAATTAATAGTAATTAACTTGTACAAAAGGGGGAAATAGATAATTTGGCTCTCTGGGTACATTTTCCATTAAAGGTTAGGAGCGATCCAGCCAAGATCTAATGAGGATGACTTCCCACTGAGGAGTCAAAGATAAACTTAAAAACAAATACGGTAAAACAGACACCGTGCAGGGGTCCTCATAAACGTGATGCGCCTCCGACAAATTACGCAACAGGGGCAGCCTTTGTCGACTTCCCATTGGTTATTGAGCGTTCCATCGCGGGGCGTGGTTAAAACCTGCGCACGTGCAGTTGGTTGTATCTCGGCAGGGGGCGTGTCCCTTAGGTCCATTCATAAATCCAGCAGCAGAGCGTCTCCTTCAAGTGAAAATATCTGCTGCTTCCCAGCGCTGCACCGCCTCTGCCTGCAGATGTAGAGCTCATAAAATTTAGAATATCGTGAAAGGGTTCCATATTTTTTGTCATTGTTTTCGGAAAGTTAAACTTGGATTCATTACACATAGAATGAAATGTTGCAAGCATTTCAGCAGGAATGAAATTTCATACATTCCTGCTGCTACCAGATTATACAATGCTGCACTATAACTGTAACTACAACTGTAACCATAACTGTAATAACTAATGTGCAATAACTAATGTGCAATAATCTCTCTTCTCTCTCTCTCTCTCTCTCTCTCTCTCTCTATATATATATATATATATATATATATATATATATATATATATATATATATATATATATATATATATAAAACCGTGAATGTACATATGACATCATCTGCCTACTCCGATTTCTTTTGTATTTTTATTCTTATTTTTTTCTCATTTTCTATTTGATCCACTGTATATATGAAGATACGCTGTATATAACTGATGCACCTTTTCCTACTTTTGGCACCTTCTTCTGACTATTGATTGACCATTGAGCCGATGGGACATGTGAATTTCTCGAACGTGAGATCAGTAAAGCCTATCTTATCTTATCTTATCTTATCTTATCTTATCTTCAGACACAATTGTTTTGTAATTTTGAGGAATGTGGCTTACAGATAATGAAATGTCTCAGAAAATTTAAATATCGGTAAAAACAATTAAATTATCAGTTAAAAAAAAAACAAAACAATTTAATATTGGAAAATCAATGTTGTTGCATCCTAATCAGCTAATTAACTCAAAACAACATCAAAGGTTTTCTGAGCCACTATTGGTCCTCGGGGTTAGTAGGCTTCAAAACCATGGGGAAGACTGCTGACACGACAGTCCAGAAGACAGTCACTGACACACCCCACAAGGACGGTAAGCCACAAAAGGTAATTTCGAAAGAAGCCAGTTGCTCACAGAGCTCTGTCCTTCTCTGTCCCGCTTTGAAATTGTAACGTAGGGGTTAGTGGTTCTCCTATTGGTCAGCTCCAGGGGGTACAACGTGCAGCAACATGTCTTTTAACTTGCCCAATATGAGCCCATTATCTCCATTCAAGCTTCTCTTTACTGGCTGCTACATTTTAGGAAACGTTTTAAAATCCTTCTGTTTTTTAAAGCTCTCCGTGCTCTTGCCCCATTCCACCTTTTGAGTTGCTCCACCCATACACACCTCCCCTTCGCTCAGGTCAGCGGATCAGTCGTTCCTTAAAGCTCCAAAGATTAAGCATAAGCTTGTGGGGGACTGTGCCTTTTCACTTGGGAAAATGTGGAATAACCTACCACTGCAACTTAGTCAGACCTCTTCTCGCTTTCTTCTCAATACACTTCCCTGTGCTCTAGCCTTATACACCACCAATAATGTTGACCGTTATTCTATTTTACCTGTTTTGAATGTCTTAGTTAAAGCTTAAAACTACAACTTTTTTCTTTAAAACCGTAAATTTTTCTAAAATAATACATCCACGGAATGTTTTGAGTTTTTTTTATTTTTCTTAATTTAAATAAAGGAATTCACTATATTATCAGTAATTATCTATTTTGGGAAAGGTTTCATTTTACATTAGCCGGCGGTTTTACTCTTGACGTGCAAAGCTAAAACTTTTGTAAGTTTTAGATTTGCCTGCAATATAGAATAAGTTAGTGGCATACAGTGCCTTGCAAAAGCATTCAGATCCCTTGAACATTGCCATATTTTGTCCTAGTATTGAATTACTGTGAAGTGGAAGGAACACGATACACCGAGGAGGACACCAAAAAGGTCAGGGATGAAGATGTAGAGAAGTCTAAAATTGGGATGGTTGATAAAATAATACCCAAAGCTTTTTAACATCTCACAGAGCTCTCTTCAACATCCAAATAGGAAAGACAGCTGCAAACTTACCAAGACATGGCTGTCCATTCTAGACTAACAGGGCAGGGCAAGGAAACTATTAGCGAGAGGGGTAGCCAAGAGACATATGGAAGACCTCGAGATGTCCACTACTCAGGTGGGATAAGCAGGAGATAGGACTGTGTTCTTTTTCTATGAAACCTTTATTTAACTAGACAAAAGATCCGTTGAAATTGATACCTCTGTCCCAAGCGTGACCTGGCCAAGAAAGGCAGCGGCACATATTATAGTGGAACTACCAGCCGTGTGCTCCTCTAATCTTCATAGCCACCATTGAGAGAAAGCCACAAGGAATCATCTTTGTAGTTTGGTATAAGCTATACATTGCTACTCTTTCTGCCAGTATTGGACCCATATGCAGGTAAGAGTAAGCCAGCCAAAAGTTGAATGATGCTGTGTTTAATAAATAAAAAGTCCAGAGCTCACAGACAACTTGAAATGTCAGGGAAAAGGACTGAGGTATATTTTTTAAGGTTACAAAATCGGCTCTAATCTTCTTGTTTTGTCAGTTGTCTGTGTAATTGCTGGTGTGATGGTAGCTACTACTATTTGTTGTAAACAAGTTACCCTAAAAGGACCTAATAAAGTAAAGTCTAAAGTCTTTAACCTTGCCTGCAAGATGAATTTCCGCGGTATTTGTGAATCCATCTTATTCCGATTCCACCTTAACCCTTCAAGACCGAACCAAAACGGGTTTAGCCAATAGCGTTGCAGTATTATGGTTTAAGTTGGGACATACCAGCTGAGCCAAAATAAACATGGCAGTGCAGGGGGGTGCACACGTAGCTGCTGCTATCACGTCTATCTTGTCAAAATCCACAATTGTCACTATCCAAATAAGCACGCCTCGACCAGCTTAACCTGTTATGGTTTCTAATGGCACCTGCTGCTTGCAACATTTTCATTTCACACCGTGATTGGCTAAAACCAACCTTTGGTAGGCGCACACTAGGTGTCACTTCACCCAATCAGCTTGGAAAGTTCTACTGAATGCTACTCCGGTTCCTGAACGGATTCGATGGGACCAGACCCAGATTGATTATGTACAGAACGTATTGTGCTACACATTATCAATCTGGCTGGCCAGGTTATAAAGTCTTGGGAGAGACAGAAATTATGAATACACAATGAACGATCCACCAAGGAACGGGCCATAATGGCTTGTAATGGATGGTGGGGTTAAGCTGAACCCAGGATCAGAGGAATTTAATCAACAGGGTGAAAAATGCAACTCAGGCTTTGCTCACTCGTAGCCGGCCATCTGAGAAAATGTATACATTTTTAATGCGTTTTGACCTTTCTGCCACACAAAAAAATAAATACCCTCAGTTCTACATTAAGTTATTTCTGAAAACACTGGACAACATGGAGATTAATGGGAAAACCCTGTTTTTGTGTTTGAGTACGTCCGTTGCAAAACAGTGTTTTAGGGTCACAGTCTGCTAAAAATAACGTGCTGCTGACGTCACATTTGCGGCCATTGATATTGACTTGGCCGTGCAGTGAAGGAAAAATAAATGGTGTCAGAGACATGTTGGTTTTATGTTGGTTCAGACTTTTTTTGCTCATTCCTTTTCACAAGTCCAACTGCGCTAATACGTTGAGAAACAAAGAAGAGAGAACAGTTTTGTACCCTCCCGATACGGAGGGACCACAAGGTTGTCTTGAAAGATTCTGATTGGATGACATGGGTTTTAGCTTTGCAATTCACTGCCCCTGCTTGGCATGTTTAAAAAAAATGCTCAGTGGAATATTTGTGTGGGTTCATGTGAATGAAAACTTTTTTGAAAATGATCCCATGTGTACGATATATATTTTATTTATTTTTTATGATATGGAGGAGATGTTTTTATAAAGACCCTGCTACATGTGTACTGGGCCTTGCAGAGAAGCAATGTTAAAGGGCTAAGGAGAAAACAACAATACAGGAAGATACAGGGGAAAACCAAGTAAACGTGAGGAAACCAGAACCATAACTAAAACCTAAACAGACACAGAGTAAAATATCTGTTGAAAAAAAAAAAAACAAATAACGTAAAAGACAGGAGCCCTACAATAAAGAACCAAAGCACACCCAATTTTAACAGCATGATCCCTTGTGGGGAACAAAGCAAATATGTTCTTGAGATACAAAACACAGGATATCAATTAGGAGTTCAAAACAAACTGAGCTTTAATTTTAAAAACAAACCACAATGAATGCTTTTTTTTCTTCTCTATAACCAGGGAAATGCAATTGCAAATAAAACCAGAACGAGAAGCATGCTATTACTACTACTACTTTCTGAGAAATTATACTGACAACATTGAATATTTTGACACAACTTTCCTCAGGTTTGAAAAGAAGATCAAGAAGAAAAAAACTGATGTGCAGGTGCACAGCGGGGGAAATAAAGCTATAGTGAGTGGGGTTTTTTTTCCATGCAGTCTTAAAATGTGACATGCTTGCCTCTGAATCACTGAGAAAGAGAAAAGAGCGGTGAGGGCAAAGAGAGGACCTAGTTTACAGTTTAGTCATTATGTGGTGCTTGCTTCTTCCTAGAAAAACACAAGATTTCTGTTGCTCTCTGCTCTTATGCACACGTGCAAATGCTTTTGACCTTCCACATTCCTCCGATACCCAAGCTCTTAGTTCCTGTCAGTGTGAAGAAGTCATAAAGGGAGCTGTCTTCCTGGTAAAGTACTGATACGTTAACGTTTAGATTAAACAACCTTGTTATGTGGGGACCACATATGATTTAAATAATTGAAACAGGTGTTTTTTTTCCCCCATTTATTCATCTGACTGAGGTGACCCTAATTCATACATTAGCACCCAGTAGCATATACTGTAATACGCTTTACTTTCATCCCACTTGCAGACAAATGCTTCATCCATATGTTTAGGCTTGACACAACCACCCTTGTTGGACTTTCATGCTTGTCAATAGGAGGGATGATAAGAGAGGAGAGAATAACAGAGAGAGAACGAGACAGGAAAAAAAAAAATACCAAAACAAGTGGGGGTTGGGGAATTAGTTGGAAGGGAAGTGGAAGGATAGAAATGATGGGGGTGGTCTTTAGCAAGCATAAACTCAAAGTAGGTTCAGTCGGTTCATGTATTGCAGGGGGATTCTGACAGCAGGAGGAGGGGGATGGTAAGCTGAGCTGTCCGAACCCGGTGCCTCTTCCATACGTTCAACTAAAGATCCCCTTCTTTTGGTTCCTGCAGCCAAAGGTTAACCTATGTTGTGCTTTCATGATCACAGGAGGCGGGCCGGGCTGTGCACATAGATGGAATTTAACCAAAACATATAGCAAAGCAAACAAGGATACGCCCTACTATGTATAGCATACATAGCAGGGGGGAGGGAGGGGGGGTCGGTGAGTTCATGTGTAAGTCGTATGTATAGTGGGGGAGGGATGGGCTCCTATTCCTCCGACTGCAACATGAGGACCAGCACGTAGGAAAACACTGTTAAAATCCTGGAAAATTACTGATGCGTTATTTAAGGATTATGAGTTGAGAAACTACATATGCGTTTAGAAAATCAAAAGAGAGGAAGTGTGCTGGTATGCATGTGTGTGAGCTGCCTATACATCCTACCACAATGCCTGTATAGAGAGGTGGTCACCAAGTTCACCCTGTTGTGAGTTAAAAGCGAGGGGGAGGAGACTACTGTGGCTGCTCATGGATAACCTTGAAGAGTGATATGTGTAATCCTATGGATACCAGGAGCAACAACATAGATTCAGGTTCACAAATTAAAATAAGGTGGGGGGGCATTTCATTATAAAAAAAAAAAAAACGTAGAGGGTAAGTAAAAACAACTTGTAAAAAAAAAGAGAGGAAAAAACAGCAGCGGTGATGGGCAGTTAAATTAGAAACAGTCATACATGCAACATTCTGGTCTGTTCAAAGAAAAATCTATGGTAACAAGTGTAAAACCCATCAGAATCAAACACACAATGGGCATGTGTTCACAATGGCAGTGAAAATTTTTTAAGTCGTGTCAAAGAGTAGGGTTTTTCAGTATGCACGGAGAGGCTGCACACACTGAATCCTGCCTGAAATCAAACAAGGGTGTTATTGAAGTTGCCTAGAGACGGATTGCGGCTCTCTTCTTCTTCTTCTTGCCACATGACTATAATTACAATGTTTAAGTATTGATGTGAGGCTCAATCTGTTCAAGAGACCTGTGCCAGCTTGAGATTTTTATTCTTACGGAGCACTTGTTTTGGCGTAAACGCTTATGTTAACAAACGAAGATGTTTAGGATTCTAGCACGTTTTTTCCACGTCAAAAATAAATTATTTTATAAACCTAAATTTTCCCGTCCTCTTTCGGCTACTCGTTAAACATATAAACAGATCACGTTATGTTTATGGCAGATACTTATGCAGTTGCAAAACCACATGCTGTAAAGGCTGAGGGAAGGATGGATGGATGCAACCTTCAAGAATTGGAAGTCTAGAAATATAAGTACTTTTCCAAACACATGCAGGCATGGGAAATCCTTGAATTCTAAAGTTGTCTAGACTGGATGGGGTTTAGAAATATATATATATATATATATATATATATATATATATTCGTAAATTATACCGATGATATACGAGTCTTGCATTGCGTAAGGCCTCTTGTTTTTCCCAATGTGCCTGTGTTTCTGTCTTTCTGCTACGATGGGCGGAGTCCTTCCAGGCCACACTGCGCTCCTCTGGCTCCGGCGCTGCGTGTTTACAACCGCCTGCTGTAGTAGAGCGGCAGCAGCGGCGCTCAGACACCAAACACACCGGGGACACGAGTGGGGCGTGTCCCCGATAAGGGTCAGAAACCTCCGTCCAATCAGCCGCCGGTGAACCACTCACTGGCTGAACGGCTCGGCCAATGGCGGGCGCCTCCGATCGGGGACGCGAGCCAATAGGAAGCGGGCATGGCGCAGGCACGTGGATCTACGCACACGTTGACGCTCGTAAACTGCCAAGAGAAGCAGCTAGCCGAGACAGAGATCGATGAGTGGCCGGGCGGTGTGTGTGTGTGTGGGTGTGTGCGCAAAGGATGGACTCGCTGATGCTGCTCCAGCCACGGACCGTGTACTGACGGATCTACCGAAGCAGAGACAATATTTTAAGGGTTGATTTTTTCTTCTTCTTCTTCTTCACGAAGGCTCTCATCATTATCTCTCGTTACTTGCGGTGAGTATTTACCCGCTTTTCATCATCTGTTGTTGGCGTTTCCTGAAGTTGGTAGACTAGCCTAACGGAATTTCCTGCCCAGCTTTATCCTGTTTGTGCTCTTAAAACAATGACTTTTCCCACCCCGAGCACCAGCCTCTGGAGCTAGTCTTCTCAAATGCCTGCTATAGGTTGCAAAAACAACCCAACTTTTGTAATAAAATCGCACAGTGTGTGTGTTAGTATATTGAAGTGGGCGTGATCGCACACACAAACACACGCATAGACGGGCGGCCATCACCTGTCTCTTTACCTGAGCCCGCATGCACCATCCCGCCGCATCTCCATCCACCCCGCACAGGCAGTTTGGTCTGGAGCTCATAGAAGATCGTTGATTTTAAATCGGTTTGGTCTATTAAATGCATATTATAAACAACATTTGGAAACAGGGGAATAGCTAAGCCGTCGTTAGTGATTAGTTGGCAGTTTCAGTGCGCAAATAAACGTCACCAAAGCACAGAGAACAGCAAAATAAATTAATCTGGTAACATTATTATTCAGATATTATGATTGCTAAAATGGCCATCAAGCTATGAATATTTTTCTGTGCCAGTACAAGTAATAGCTTTGTCAGGACTTGTAATTTATTTATTTATATATATATATATATATATATATATATATATATATTGCTGTTCATAAACCTATGTGACTGTTAACATTGCTATCAAACTGAATCTTTTCTTCTGTATTTCTCCGCTGTACAGCTACAATTAATACTTTATTCGGCTTCTTTGCAGTATTTATCATTTGCTCTTTGTAAATCCACATGACATTCTCTATACGTTTACTGCTTTGTTAGTTCTTTTAAATCCTCACCATGATAAATGTAAACATCTTGTACGAACTTGTATGGATTTGCTTAAAAAAAAAATTCAATATGATTAATTTGTCTATGCTGACTGTTAACGCAGCTATCAAACTAATTGCATTTCTGTAAGATTGCAGTTCTTTTGACCGTTGCCGTAGATCCTAAATGAATTACATTTGCAAATGCTGTATAGTTCATGAATCAGAAGGACATTTAAAAGTAGGCTCCTTCGTAATAAGTAGTCTGTGAGGCAAACTACTTGGGTCTGAGGGCCCGAGTAGTTTGCCTTGGGCTCACTCTGCTTAGTCAAATCAAGGGAAGGCACAGCCAAACCATGCATTATTTAAATAATTTGTTTGACATTTAAACCAAAACGGTTCATATTGATCTAAAAATGCCAAATTTGTTGCAAAAAATGTCTTCATAAATTTAAATATGCAGAACTGTGTGTGTCTCATTCCTCTCCGAGCCCTTGTTTGTGTGTGTTTGTGTGTGTGATGGGGGGGCGGGGAACCTCTACATCAGTTTCTCTGATAAGAGCTGGGGGTGTTTGTCATCTGAGCACATTCCAACGTCCCCATATGTGCTGGTGGGACCAGACACCGGTGGACAGTTGCGGATCGCGGCAGACGGCGAGGGAAGGGCGCGTAAACGACCAGGGAGAAGGGGAAAAAATGTGAGCGGAAGCATAGAGGCTGTGTGCATAATGAATAGGATGGGATGAGAGCAGCACGGCACGCAGAAACGCAGCCAGAGAGGAAAGAAGGTGGTTTGTGTGTGTGTGTGTGTGTGTCTAATCCTACTGGGGAGGGAGGGGTGGGTGTGTGTGTGTGGAGCAGAGAGAAAGCACGAGACCGACGAGAGGAGGGGCCTCACAGAGCAACCGGAGGCTGTGGTGGAGTGGGAGTGTGCCTATTCTGATTTCACCGCTCCGCCTGCCCACCCCCCACTCACATTTCCTACTCTCCTCCAGTCTCCTCAATGGGAGCCAGACATGTACCACCATTGTGTGCCTCCTGCATATACCCCCAGCCCCTCTCTGCACCATGTTAAACTAGGACACTGGTATGCCCACCATTTTGAGTTGTGGGAGTCGTAGATTTAGGAGGAGAAAGTGGAGCCTTGCCGAACCAGAAAGCATGAACGCCTTATTGATTTGCTCTGCATCCACAAAGCTTGTCGTTTATTGTTGTTTTTTTTTTTTCCATCTCCTTAAAGCTAAATCTACCTGGTAATAACCCAAACACCTCTTCCCCTGTCTCCCCCCAAAGCGATGCAGTCTCAAGGAAGCACATCCACCCAGCCCTCCTTCGACTCCCTGAGCTCCAGCGACAGCCTTGTGCTCAGCGACTCGGAGCAGACGGAGGACGACGCCGACGTCTTTTCGATGGACAGCTCGTCCTCCGTCGCCATCGGCGAAGACGCGTCCAAAAAGGCCCCGAAACCCAGGGGCCCCAGGTCCCAGTGGCCGTACGGCGGCTTCCCGGGGAAGGAGGAGGAGGAGGAGGAGGCGTACAGGTCGCAAAATGACGGCAGAGGGGCAAAGTTTGGCCCGGCGGACGCGGATCCTGCTGGCCAGAGGCCCAAATCCCAGGGAGATCTGCTATTTGCTCAGAAAGTAAGGAGAAGAGCGGCCGGGGTGACATCACGGTGTTTGTCGAGCGGAGACCTAAGAGCGTAATCTATCTCCTCTTGTCTTGCTCTCTGTCAGTGCGCTGAGCTGCAGGGCTTCGTCAGGCCGCTCCTCGAGTTGCTGAATGGCCTGAAGAGCGGTCGATTTGACCAAGGTAAGCATTCCTAGGTTACTGCCTCCTCCGAGCCTGTGAGGGCCGGGCTGTGAGGGCCGGGCTGTGAGGGCCGACCTGTGAGGGCCGACCTGTGAGGGCCGGGCTGTGAGGCCTTTTCCGTTGAACTGGGGGGAGTTTAGCACGGGGTTCATGTCTGTACCGACGCGGCTCAAAGTGCAACAAGAACGAGACGGGAGCCTTGCGTCGTTCACATTGCCGCTCCGTGGTGTCTGAGGCAGAGGCTCGGACATAAGCGGCACTGTTATCAATTGGTGTTAATGCTAACGGACGGATTTTGTGCTTGATCGGCAGGTTTAAGCAGTTTTCAGCAGAGCGTCGCCATGGATCGCATCCAGAGGATTGTCGGGGTTCTGCAGAGACCAGACTGTGGGTAAGAAGTCCTCCACGTCGTCTCCTTGTCGACACGCAGTGTTTCTAGAGAGCCTCTCAAAAGCGTTCACACGCCTTAAAACCTTCACACTTTCTCCCTTTACCACCACAAACTTCCATGTATCTTCTAGGAGCTTTATCGGATTTATCGACATAAATGCACCACAGTCTTGTGGGAGATGGCGATCTGTTCAGATGAGAGCAAAACTTTACTTTCTGTAGACAACATGTTCTTCTGCTGGGACCAGGATGCTTATCAGAGGTGATGGGGAGGATGAATGGAGCTAAATACAGAGCAACAAACCCTGTTAGGGGCTGCAGAAGATGTGAGAAGTTCACCTTCAGCGGGAAAATGACTCTAAACATGCAACCAGAGCTACGATGGACTGTAGATTAAAGCATAGCTGTCTGTCAGAAACAACCCAGTCAGACCTAAACCAATTCACAATCTGTGGCAAGACTTTAAAAGTGCTGTTCAAAGATGTTTTCCTTCCCATCTGACTGGGCTGGAGCTATATGGCAAAAAACAATGGTCAACACTGCAAAAAGGGAACTCAAAGCAAGTAAAATTTTCTTGAAATTAGTACATTTTTACTTCATTTGAGCAGCTAAGTAAGACTATTTGCCAATGGAATGAGTATTTTTTTTACCTGTAAAATAAGATAATTAGATATCCTGCACTTGAAATAAGATGATGGAGACGAATCGTTCTTATTTTAAGTGCAAAAATCTTATTCCACTGGCAAATAGTCTCATTTAGCTGCTCAAATCTAGGAAAAATACACACATTTCAAAAAAAGTTTCTTACTTTCAGTTCCCTTTTTGCAGTAAAAAACTTTCATGGTCTTTATGAGCAAATAGAGAGAGACATTTAGAGGGGCTGAATGCAAATGCATGACTCTTCAGATTTTAAGGATAAAAAATAAATAAATAACCGTTTATCCATTTCCTTGAACTTTACAGCTATGCACTGACTTATGTTGGTTTATTTTATAAAATCCCAGTCAAGAACATTGAGATTTTTGGTTGTTATGTGACGAAATGTGTCATTTTTAAGGGACGTTAATGCATTTATGTGCGAGGTATCGTATCTGACAGCGGGAGGCCTCCTGTTGCACAATCTGAGGACGTGCATGATTATTAAACAGTTCAGGAGCGCTGCGCGGTGGTTCTAAAGTTTCATGTCTCTTTGCCTGTTGCATGTTTAACTGAGCGCTCCTAGGGGTAGGTGAAATTACAACGTCCGCCAGCAGTACCGGCAAACGCTCAGCGCTCGCTGACGGTTTCCTTAATGTCTTTCCTTCCTCTCTCCATTTTAGGGAGAAGTACCTGAACACTTTGCTTCAGGTGGAGGCGATGTTAAAGCTCTGGTTCCCTCATATCGCCGCTCAGCCCGCGTCTTCGTCCTCCAGCGTTGCCACGTCGCCCGCTCACTCCCTCCAAGACGCTTCCAGCGCCACTCCGCCGCACAAACATCGGGATCAGCTGCATATTCCCGTCAAGGTGAGAATGCACGCACTCCTCCGGCCCGCTCTGAGTCGCTCTGCATCAGCCTGAGAGTTAATATTCATTTGCTTGCTCCCCTGTTCACTCTCCAGAAGCGCAGACTCAGCTGGACGGATACAGACTCCCCCACGCCCTCCCCCGTACCGATCAAGTGCCGTCGTACCAGCGGAGAGGAGAGGAGGGAGAAGCACAATCAAGATGAAAGGGATCAGTCTACCTCTTCCCCCTCGCTGGCCTCTGATGCAAACCCGCGTTTGCCAGCCGCGGTCTGCAGCAGCCGGCCGAACAGCGGCGTGAAGGGAAACGACAGCGAGGGCGAGGAGCCGGATGAGCGTGCTAAGTACCAAGCGGCCCGGGGCTCTGAGCCCAGGCTGACGTGGGTGCACGTTGCTCCCATCCCGTCCCCCCGAAAAGCTTGTCTCTCGCACGGGGTCACGAAAATGGAGGGCGTCGGCGACGCCGCTCTCCCAGCGGGCAGCAGGGGCAGTCCGGCTATGCAAGACAGCTCCATCTCGTCCACCACGCCCTCCAGGAACCCCGATAATCTGAAGAAGCCAACGCAGTGCCAAAGCCAGCTCGTCGCTGCCGGACAACGAGGCGAGCCGGCGACCTCTGGGACATGTCAAGGTCAAAGCCAGCCCCCGCCCGTCCCGTTGAAGCCTCTGACCCGGGTGTGCCCCTCCACTGTGGAGACCTGACACGCTGAGAAGTGGAAAGAGCCGGCGGCCCTGCTCTCCTTATCCCACCTAAGGTTGAGAGGCTGCTGCAGCAGAAAGATAGGAAAGAAAACGGCGTTTATGTATGCATTTCAAAAATGAGGAGACTAGCTGTTAGTGGCGACGCATATAAAGGAGGAATTATGGGTAAAGTTGGAGGGAAAGGGAAGTTTTTGAAGTGAAGTTCTGATGAAACATTGTGAGCAGAAGCTAATGGTTGCCAGACAAAAGCAGATCTGTGCTGTTTTTAAACCACCCCAGTCTCAAAAAACGATCATGCCGCTTTACTCTATGAACAGCTAAGCTGTTGTCACCGAGGCATTGGGTGGTTATTTATACAAAAAAAAGGCTATAATAGTTTACATAGCAAACAGAGCTTGGAGGTACTAACCGTCTTCCCCTGTGAAACGCAAACTGAGAACAGAACATGTAAAGTGTTCCTTGTCAGAATAACTGCGTGATATTTAAAAAAAAAAAAAAAGTATCACAGAGCTTTAAGTGAACACAAGTTTATTTTTACTCCGCTTTAGTTTTCTATTAGATAAGAACACTTGTTTCATAAAGGTAGGTCATTGGCACCGCATCGCCTCCTCCTGTTTCCTGTATAAGTAATCGTCCGCTTTTGTGTGAATAACCACCAAATGCAAATGATTAAGTAAGTCCATTAATTTCTGATAATGGACTCTTCGAAGGGCGTCTGATATGACCCAGTGCTTCCATGCACCACTGGGGTGCTTTTTGAGACTGGAGCAGTTTTAATACGTACATGTCTGGGTCAAAGTCTCCTGAATTTACACTAAATCTAGATGCAAAGAGAGCTGTCTGCTGCTACAGAAGCTCACTTTAAAAAAAATCCAAACTATCCTTTTAAACTGGGTATTTTTAATAAAATGGGATATAATGTGTTTCAATTATATATATTAAAAAAAAACATAGTATTCTTGATTTAATAGTGATCCAAATATGCACTACGAGGGGTTATAATTAAAGAAGAAAAAAGTTCAGGAACGCCGACGGTTGATGGAGCCTGGAATGAGTTTTTTTTTTTTTTTTTTTTTTTTTAAGCAACCGACAGAATTTCTTAGCATGAAAGCAATCAATATATTCAGAGAAGGCTGTTTTCGCACAACTTGAACTTGAAACTCTAAAAACACGGAGTCTGATGTCAGTATTTGAAATTGAGCTCTTAGAACGCTATGATTTCTAACAGAGTAATCACCAGAGTGAGATGATTTTTTTTGGGGTTATGACAGGAAGCCTGATTTGATAGTACAGCTAACCATAGATAGGACAGAGGACAAATAATTACTGACGTGAGCAAAGGCAGACCCTCTGGCTGTCGTCGTGAGGAGTACGGATCTGACTAATTAGTATGCTGTATTTGTGGTGTGCTGGAGTCCGTGGAGGTGGTGGGAAAACAAATATGTAACAACCCGCGAATGTATTCCAAAACGTTTGAGCGCTTCACATCCAAAAGGAGCGACGCCGTAGCATCAACCCGTCTCGCTGTGAATCAGACGCCGCTGCCCGGTGTCTGCAAACCGACCGGCGATCAGGGTCAAGAAAGACTTTCTTTTTTTTTTTTCTTTTTTAATGACCAGCCTGTGGAAAACAAACAGAAAAACTACAACCACTCAGACATATGACTCTAGTCCCACTGTTAATTTATTCACATTTCCATCACTGCAGCTATTTATTATTGTTTTGTATTTATTTATTGGGCAGCTGATTATCGCCTGCTGTGCTCTGGCACAGTTTGGTTTGTTGTTTTTTTTTTTGTTTGTTTCAGATGCTTCTGACATTTCATGTGTTGTTGTTTTTTTTACTATCATAAGGAGAAAAAAGGAGGCAGGTGAAACATTTCGACTGGACTATTGGACTACTGTGCCTTTATCGCCAATGTGTTCGAAAAAGATCTTGGTGCTTTCAGTACATTTTGATTGTCTGCATTTCAGATAAACCGTACACATTCAATCAAGGAAAGCCAAACGTCTAGTCTGTACTTTTTAAAGACGCGCCAGTGCATCAGAACCAACTGCATAACGGACAACTACAGCAATAGAGTCCAGATCTGGGGTCCTAATTTCTACTGTTTGTCCTCACTGCCTACGTCCCGAGCCGACATGGTGTGTGCATGTTTTGGTAATTGGCTTAGAATCAGGTAAAGTAAAAACAAGTCTTTATTTGATTTCTTCATTTAAAGTGGAGGACAAAGTGAAATATGAGCCTTTTTCTCCTTTTTTGGTCAAAATAGACTAGTGGGAGCTTTTATTTGGGAAAGAAATCCTATACAGTGACCGTAGGAGGCACCGTCTCTGCTGTACACCCCGAAGGTGCCTCACAAAATGTTCCACGAGACAAACAGATGAAGAACATAAAAAGTGAGAACATTTCTAAAATGTTGATGACTTGATGAGGATGTTTTTGAAAAAAATTAGTCTCAGATTTCATTGCATGTCAACAATGCTCATCCCTACCATATATGGGCAATGATGTCACAGTGTTAAGTGCATAGCTTCCTGGCGCACATTAGCGTGTGAAAACTGTCGAGAGTTAAAAACTGGCCCTTTTCCATTTGTCTTTCAGTGGGGTTTTTTTTATTATAAAAGTAGAAAAAAGTAATTTTTGGGGGGGGAGGGGGTCCACAAAAATGAAAAACGGCTTGTATTTTGCTTTGTTAGTTTGTATTTTAACTTACAATCAGGTTGTTGTTTTTTTTGTTTTTGTTTTTGTTTTCATTACTGATTTATGATTGAGAAAATCCAATTCTAGACCTTACACGGACCGAAAATGCACACCGTCAGCGGTGGCTGTGATTTATGTAATTTATGTCACGTATCTTTATTTAAAGCTTTTTTGGGGGCTCTCATCAGTGGTGGAGCTAACTGAACTGCTGGTGCTCTTAAATAAAAAAAAAAAAAAAAAAAAAAAAAAAAAAAATATATATATATATATATATATATATATATATATATATATATATATATATATATATATATATATATATATATATATATATATATATATATGCTGAGAAATTTTTCAAAGGGTCTGTTTATTTCTTAAATGTCAACATTCCTATAAATATTTGGCTTATCATTATCAATATGATTGGATCTACTAGTATAACAAAATTGTATAGATATTGAAAGTATTTTTAATCCTTTTTTTTTTTAGTATTTAATTCACTAATTTTGTACGGAGGGAGGAGACTCCTCTGAAAAGCACCCCATGTTAGCACAGACCCCCCCCGGTAGCCGTCGTACTGCCCATGTTTTTGGAGCAGCGGATAAACGAACCCTCCATCACAGATCCCGACTCCGGATCAGAGCCTTGGGGGGAGCGTTGTCTTCCACCTCATTCTTGTTTACTGTTAAAGTATGACAGAGGAACCAATTGCACTTATTTGTTAATCTGCTTTTCCTTTTTTTGGGCTCTCTGTTTATGTTTTCTTACACTGTAGCGTCCAATGCTGATTGGTCAGGAACAACAATGTCTTGTTTATTTTAGCTGCCTTTCTCTCATTATACGCTGACTGACTGTAAACGCGTCCCTTCCCCCACTTGGCTGCACTGGTCTGCCCTTGTCGTCCCTCCTACATCTCCCTTCAAATCTACTTTGTACCTTTTTTTTTTTCTTTAACAAAGCTCTTTCTTTCTTTAATTCACCCTGTCTTTTCCTGATTTTTATCCTTCTAATGTTTCCAACGATGACACAAGACAGAAATCTTTGAATAAATGACACATTTTTGAAAGTTATATGACCTCCTGGCATTTTTTTTCCCCCTGTTGTTTTTTTTTTTTAGGACAAAAACAAAATTACGTTTCATTTCTATGTTTGCTTCATTCATTATGGTGCAGTGACATGAATCGGAGTTGACGTGTTTTGAAAAGCAGCTCTCACTGAACAGATGTGACTCAGTGGGGTGCAGATTTTAGAGACTGTACTTTTTGAAGTGCGTGTGAGCTTGTGGGGTGGGGGGTTGAAGTGAAGAGGGGGAAGAAGGGTTATATGGTGTGAGACTACTATCCCTAATCTGACTGAAAGTAGTGGGGGGGGGATGGCTGATCCTCCAACCAGCTGCTACTGCAAAGCTCGAACATTTCACTGTCGCGTATTTGTGTGCACGTTAGGGTCAGGAAACCATAATTGGTAATTACCTCCTAGAAATAGAGGAAGAGTAGGATGTAGGATTTCATTTGATCTGACAGTTTTAAAGGTTGGAAGTCAAAAGTTTATCTGGTTTAACTTACAATGACTGAAAATATACAAATCCCCTGTGCAATGTTTTTGAGAATGAACACCGACCTCTACACATATGTGAGATTTATCATGCCCATCAGAGTGAAAATAAATGTATTAGTGTAATAAATCTAAAAAAAAAAAAAAACACCTTCATAAATCTGACTGCATAAATGAGCACACCCTTAGACTAACACTTTACATAAATCACCTTTTCAGCATTCAGTCTTCATGAGTTCACGTTTTCAATCAATTATATTGGATCTGCTTAGCCTGAAATAAGGTTCCGCTTTGTCAGCAGGACTTTCTGAACTTATTTCATCTAGCTAAAGCCAAGGTTTGCAGGAAGGTTACCAATACATTTTTTTTTGTAAAGGTATCGGTCAGGAGAAAGCTGCAAATTGTTTGCCTATGTGGCTCACTGAAGCAGTCATCAATAACTGGAGAACACAATGCGACAGGCTGCCAAGAGACTGGAAGGATCTCTGAAGAAGCTGCAGAAACTTCTGCTTGGCACTCTTAGATTACGGTGAATGTACTTGTATAGTGCGTTATCAAATTGGACAACGCCAAAGCATTTTACCCTACAGTCACCCATTCACACACACACACCCTGATGGTGGTGTGAATGTACTTTGAGCTATGTTAGTAGCCACAGCTGCCCAAGTGCCACAGTGTGTCTTGCCGAAGGAAACAACGACTGAGCAGGGCGTCAAAGCAGCAACCTGCCAGTTACAGAACAACCTCCCCAACTCTTGCGCCACTGTCGCCCTACATCTAGTTTGTAGGGCATACGTGTAGTTTGGCCTCAAATTTGCGTAATGTTCTGATGAAACCCAACTTTTGGACAAAACTCCAATAAAAGATAAGTTTAGCTCAAACACAACACAGTGCATTGCCAACACAACTAATATGGAATTTGGGTTTTTGTCAAGGTGGGGGAAATCAGGAGCAGAACCAAAGTCTTGGCTAGACCCCTGAATATGAAGAAGGACTCACAATGAGTCCAAGCATACACAAAAATGAACAAAACAATGGATTCATCAAAAAGAAATGTAATGTTTTAAAAAGGCCTAGCCAGAATCTTTACCTAAATCTGACAGAATCTGTGGGGGAGAAGAATTGCTGCAAGAGGGCAAAAACGCCCAAGTCAGGATACGGGTTTCTGACAGATTCTTACTACCGAGGAAGACTTATTAAAGATATTACATCAAATGGTGATATGACAAAGTGTACATATATAATTTGGGTTGTTGTACCTTTTTCAGTTTTAATTTTTTCCATTCTGGAGCAAAAATGTCACAAATGTTAGAAACGTTTTTAAAGGGTTATTTCTTTGTCACAAAAAGCTCAAATAAGTGTTTTGCTCTTTGCAAGTGAAGTCATTGGTAAGGTCGATGTCCATTTTGGGGGTTACTCAGACGTCCATACTTGGTCCACTGGTGTTTATTTTGTATATGTTGCTTCTGGAGTCACACAATATTTCTAGTCATTGTTTTGCTGATAAAGTTTATGCTAAAGGACGAGTTATCTACTAACAACAATTAACCCTCTGAAGGAAACTAGATAAAGCTAAATTTTCTAAACCTTGATGAAAATAAGACTAATCTCGTCATCATTTCAGCTGATGCTTCTAGTTCCCTATGGCTCGTAGAATTACAGTGCTGTAAGGAAGGGCGTAAACCTGGACAAAAAAAGTATAACTATAAAATCCAGTGAGGGAATTATTACTAAAATCAAGCCTAATCTTCATTTTAAAGATCCATCCATAGGTTCGTTGTCTGTACTTGCTTATTCATGCTGGGTCCTGGGGGATTGGTGCTTTCATCGAGCAGTCATTGGGCGAGAGGCAGGGAACACCCTGGTCAGGACGCCAGTCCATCACAGGGCTCTTAAAGATCTTGAATGGGTCATTCATGCTTACTTTATCTCTCATCTGGAAAAGGGGATTGTAGGGTTCACAAATAATCCAGAACAGAGCAGCTTGTTTGTTTAACTTGTTTTTAAAAAAAGTGTGAACACATATCCCTGGTCTTGAAATCCCTCCAAAGGCTTCCTGTCCGTGGATTTATAAAAGCAGTTTGGCCCCATCTTAATAATCCTGACAATCCACACAACTTTAAAGAACAACTGTTGACAATGCTCTTTGTTTTGGATGTAAGTTAAAGTGTGGGAGGGATTGAACTTTTGCTTTTTCTGTCCCAACATTGTGGAATAGCTTTACTCTACACATCTACACTGTACATTTCTACTAAAATGTATCTCTTTTCTTTGGCTTTTGACCTCAGAATATTATGATACAAAAAAAGTTGGCGTGTCAGTAATGTCTCATGGTTGCTCTGGAGACTTGATGACCCCAAGAGGCTGCTTTTTATCTTAACAGTGAGACTCTTTTTCCCTTCCCTACTGTCCTCCTCACTGTGTGTGGTGGTAACATAAACTTGGGGCTTATCACTGTTCAACTTTTTTTAACTCAGGGGTCTCCAATTCCAGTGTTCATAGCTAATGGGCTATAAATTTTACATGTATCCCTGCTCCAACACTTTTGAATCAAATGGCTAAATTACCTCTTCGGCATGTCATCAGGTTTTGTAGAAGCCTCATACTGACGCATTCATTTGATGTCGTTGGCTCTACAAGAACTGCAGGTGGAGAGGCCTGTTTTAAACTTTCTGACTGCAGGTGTGGACATGTTTAGGCAAGCAGACATTTTCTGCATACCCATTTCCTGACTTATGAAGATCAACTCACATCTGCTGTATTGTAAGAGCAGGTTGTCTTGTCTTTCCCATTTTGAGGAGTGCCCAGTGGGAATGGACATCTGTGTAACATTACGTTCATATGCCAGGAAAATAAGGCATGGATTGTTAATTACACACTTATTAAAATGTTCAAAAATAAGATAAAATTTTTAAATGTGTCCATTATGTGTATTTTTTAAAGCAGCTGTTCGAGATCTGAGAAACTGTTGCACAGGTGAAGAAGAAAAAAAACTATGATTTCTAATGAGAAATAATTCACCATTACATAGATGTACTCAAGGGCTAGAATTTTCCAAATGTTTCTACAGGATATTGTGCTACCAAAAGTTTGGATCATTCCAAGGGTTTTTGTGCAACTTTACCAGTGGCGCTCCTAAACATGGATGGCACTGTATTTTTTGAGACTGAATGAGAATCTATCATAACTGGAGTTCATGAGTCCGGAATAAAGTTTATCTATCTATCTATCTATCTATCTATCTATCTATCTATCTATCTATCTATCTATCTATCTATCTATCTATCTATCTATCTATCTATCTATCTATTAAGAACACAAAGAAGAGGGGGGGAAAAAACGTTAAGTTAAGGACTAAGGAATCTTGCTACACTGCAAAAACAGAACTAAAAATAAATAAAATTTTCTTGAAGGTAGTGTATTTTTACTTGATTTGAGCAGGTAAATAAGATGATCTGCCAATAGAATACATTTCTTGACCATAAAGTAGGAACAACTCATCTCCATCATCTTGTTTCTTATAATTTCAAGTACAGCATATCTAATTATCTTATTTTAGGGGTCAACACTTATTCAATTGGCAGATCATCTTATTTACCTGCTCAAATCAGGGACAAATGCACTAATTTAAAGAAAATGTTACTTACTTTTAGTTCCGTTTTGGCAATGTAGGTCCCTGAAGCCCACGGACCAACCACGCTTCACAGCACCCAACCCAGAGCAGTATTCAGGGAACAGGCCTTTGAGAGGAGCTCCCACCCCTCCCCTCCCCTCCCCTCCCAGCCCCACAACGTTGAGTGTATGAGCAGCCCCACCACTGCCAGACAGTGGAGCTCCTCCACACATACCCCTAACAGGGGTCCCCATTGTCAGGGTCAAGGAACCACGTAAACCAGGAGTATGGCACATGGGGCAGCCCACACTTGTATGCTTTTGTTGAACCTTGTTGGGCCCTCTTAGCCTTTATAACTGCCTTGAGTCTTTGTGACATAGATTTAACAATATGTATAAACATTTCGGAGAGATTTTGGTCCAATTTGTCAATCTAGAGTCATGCAGCTGCTGCATGTTTGTTAGCTGCACATCCATGACATGAATCACCTGATCCACTGCATCCGAAATATGCTTTATTGGATTGAGATCTGGTGACTGTGGAGGTCACTGGAGTACAGTGAACTCATTATCGTATTCAAGAAACGAGTCTGAGATGATTTGAGTTTGGAGGCACGGCGCATTATTCTGACGGAAGGACCCATCAGAAGATTTGCTTTATGACACTGTGGTCATAAAGGGATTTATATGGTCAGTATAAAATAATCGGTTAGGCTGTGGCAATTAAATGATGCACACAGGCTACATTTTTCCAATCTATTGTTCATTTATAGTAAAACCGAGCAAATTGCAAACCCAGTTTTCCGTTCTTAGCTGAAACGAGTGGAACCGATTGTGGTGTTCGGCCCATCTGTGCTCAGAGATGGTATTTTTTCACTGCACCTTGGTTGTGTGAAGAAGAGCTTGCTTGAGCTTCTGTTGCATTTCTATGACCTTGACCCAGTCTGTCTATTTGTCTCTGACCTCATCATCAGTACAACTGCCACTAATTGGACATTTTCTTGTCTTTGGGAAGTTCTTTGTAAAGCTGAGTGATAGATTTGTCAAACTCCCCCAGTTTCTGACATTTTCAGCCCATGCCACCTTCAGATTATCTCCATTTAATGTTCGCTTTAAATTTCAACAAACCAGCTCCACCACATCTGGCTTCTAGAATGCATCGGGTTGTGTCCTTGTGAAATGCTTTTTCATTATTTACGTTGACAAACAATTGAGCTGTTCCATGTAATCAAGTGGCCAAAGTGTATACATGCCTAGTTTCACTATTATGCTTTTTATTGTTTTGACATTTGACATTTTCCCATAAAATTTAACCCGAAGCCTTGAAAAATATGCATTTTTTTCCTGAAATGATTATTTTAATTAAAATAATTCATTAATTAGTAAAAAAAAAAATGAAGAAGCAATATTTTGAAAATTTTCATTTACCCCATAACAGAAAGAGAACAATAAGACATTGTAACTTTCCCTTTACTCAGGGATGCTGTGTGTGTTCACAAAGAGGTGGATATTTGGAGGGTGTGGTTTGACTTCCCTTTGGTCAAACAAGATTAAATCAACAGCAGTGCAAACATGAACAGTGATACATAAAATTATAAAAGCACCACAGATCACATTCAGAAGGAGTCGCAGACGCACAGGCGTGCGCTGCTTTCTGACACAGTGACTGGTTGGTTTCGTGATGGGCCGGTCTCTGACACACTGACTGTGCTACGCTACAACAACCGAGGCGGCCCACCTCCCCTGCCTCTCCCCCACGGCCCCCCCTTGTATCCATGCAGTTTTTAGCAGAGGAGCGATTGCCCTGCTTCTCCCCAACACAGCAACACACCCCTTTTCCTCCACTGAAGCACAAAAAGAGAGGGGTAAGAAGAGAAGGAGGGGAAAGGGGTGTGTCGGGGTTAGGGAAGGACACATGACATTGCTGCAGTCTGGGAAAGCAGAGAGGATTTTTTGTTGTGTTTTTAAGCTCAGGATAAAAAAAAATACTAATCTTAAAACATGCCACACGGACCTATTTGGTCTTAATTTGTACACTATTAATTCCTTTTCAACGAGTAAGCAACAAGACAGGCAAGGAATTGGTAAAACACCCTTAATGCTCTTAGCAGTTTTCACTTCTCTGAGTATCCAACAAGCATGTGTGGGATTATTTGAGCATGTGTGTTCGTGCATCAATAGGATTTCACATAATGAACTTACTGCATCTCTTATCCCCTGTTGTGACGCTTTTATTTGTGGGTCTGCGTCCCGTCGTCCAGGTTAACAAGTTAAGGGTGTCTGAGGGCCGTGCGTGCTGGGAATATAAGGATATTTAATGACACAATAAGGTGCTTAATCATTTATCCCGAGCTGCTCCCGCTTCATAATTCAGTCAATGTGCTCTAGTAAAACCAGTATGAGCAAAAGCCACGCAGTGATTTTGCAGCTGAACACACTCACACACTCTTACTCACCCTGAGCCCACAGGGGAGTTTTAGTCCAGACTTGTCACAAAACAGCCTCGACGCACATTTAAAATGCACAGTGGCCAGCCCTGAGATGGAAATCAGATCTGCCTCCGAGTCATTTCTGCCCTGCTGAAGACCCCATCACTGAAAGAGCTCACTGTGTTGAAGGGAATGTTTTCACCCACCATCTGTAGCCCTCCATCACTGTGATGCCACCTATTTGGTAACGAAGGAGACATCGGGGCCTCGAGTTCAAGGACTCACGTGTGTCTCATAACATTGTGTATGATATTTGGGGCGAAGCCGGGCTCAAGATAACAACGTCCTTATCTGTGTTTGGATACGTTCTTGTGCACATTGTGACGGTGTGTTGCATGTCAGGGAGGCAGGTTGGATACACTGATGTCGGCAAATGTGCAGGATGCATGTAAAGTGTGTTAGGAATGACAAAAAGCGTAATGGCAAGAGTGGAGGGTTTGGGAGGAAACGCTACGTCCAGGGTGTGGAGTTCAGACGGCAAAGTCCCCTGCGACCGAATCTTCCCAAGCTGATTTACAGCCCCTGTCTCTTACCATGGAATAAAACTGGGCCAGCATGAAGAAAATATATCAAAAACTTTTATACAAAATGAATCCAAAAAGCTTTCTGTAAGAACAGGAGAAATATTCTCCATAAAGTCACACATGACTTTATGGGTATAGTAATTAGAGATGATGGAAGCAACACAACAGGTTGTACTTTGCAAATGTAGTGCAACAAACATACCAGACCGAACCTTTGAACCACAAGAACTGGGGGGCCAAGGTCGGGCCTGTGTATTTTTCATAGGGGGACATAAAAGAATGAAACAATAAAACAGGGCAATATTTAATCATTTAATAATATTAAGTGAGCCACTTGTGACTCTGTAATTGCAGGTTCCGGACCCCTGATCTAGCAGAGGAAAACAGTGATCACATCTCAATATAGCTGAAGCTAAATGTGAAACATCTTACTTTTTAAATCCTTGTTAGAGTGAAACTATAAAGGGGTAAAAAAAAATTAGTTATGGTTTCTTCACCAGTGCATATAATCGTAAGAAGTGTATTTAATGTTATGTCTATGGTACAGGGGCCAGGGCCAGTTCTACAGGGGCACTGGCCCCTGTTGGCCCCTGTCTAGAACCGCCCCTGACTGGCCTCCTACAAGGTTTTCTAAATTATGAGCGACGGACCCTTTAGATGAGCTAAAGCAACCTCTTTCCCCCATCACATGCCGTCCTAATCCCCCAATTCATGATTGATGTTATGAGTCTGAAGAGTTAAGCTTAAAAGAGGTGTTGAAGAAATGGCTGTGAATTGGTATCAAAGCTGTTGAAATAATCCATGTTTAACACCATTAATATGTTAAACTCCAAAAAGTGATCTTCCCTTTTTATTCAATTGAATTTTAACTTGAATTTTAAAAATAATATTTTCATAATAAATAAAATTTCAATGTGCATTCAATCTGTAGAACTATATTTTTTCATCGGCTGACCAGAGCAATGTGGCCACATGTTTCCCAAAGGTTGCTTGTGATTGGCTGATTAGCACTTTATGATGGTTCGTTCCTAGAAAGCTGGAGGGAAGGAAAAAAGATCACCAGGACAGCTGAGTCAGAACCAAGCCTAATCATCAAGCAAGATTAATTCATGATGACTGTTTTTGAGTTTAAAATACTCTTTGTTATGTTTGACAAATTTTTTTTGAAGGTCTTCCAAGGTTTATGTCTTTTTTCCCTACACCTCCAAAGTGCTCGCTGTCACTCTTCGAGCTTCTTTAAGACTTTTTGCGCCCATTATTGCTCCTTTTAGTGGTCATTGTTTTGTGCCCTGCTCCTATTGACCATTACTGTGTGGCAGTAACTCTGTGAGAAATTACAGGATAAAAACGTAAATAAATCATTATAAATAAAAATATAAATGAAACCAAAAATGCAAATAGTGTTTGTCTTATTGTATATGCAAGAATGCCTTGAATATCTTTTAAGGGTTAAGTAATCCATCGGTATAAATATCTGGCTCACAGATCAGGCTGAACTAATAAGTAAGGCACAGCTTCTCTCTGCCTGGACAAGTATGGGGGTGGGGGTGGGAGGATGACCGGAGCGGAGAGGGGAGACTGTCTGATCTGCTCCAAAGTTTGCCTTACGAAGTTAAAATTTAGAGCTTTTTATTTTATAGGTTGCATAGTGAATATATGATTCGGTGGACTGTTCTTTGGAGCGGTTGCTCTGCCTTCTCTCGCACACACACAGCAGTGGTCCGATCAACACAACTCGACTTGGCTCTGACCTTCTGAGCGAGGTCGAGGCAAAAACACTGCAGTCAAAAAGTTTGCAAAGAAGCCGGAATTGAATAGAGCCCAGAGAAGCGGAGCCTGTGAAAAAGGAGCACAAGTGATCTTTTCTAGAAAAGAAAGAACCGCTGTTGGAGCTTGAGGCTGACATTCCCTCCAGGTTAGAGAGGGACAGAGGCGTGGGAACACCAGAGCAGAAACTCAAGTTGGTTCTGAGGGAAAAAATACAGCCTGTCAAAGAAAGCTCTCTCCCCTCCTCTTCTGTCATGACCATTCTTAGGTGGGGGAAATGACGTGCCCCTGTGGTTTAGAAACTCTTACCCTTCCTTTCTCCTGTTCCTAACTTATTCCTTCAAACCATTGCTAAGAATTAGAAATCAGAAGCGCAATTACAAAACAGGGGGAAAAAATCAATTAATTCCAGAGAGCGGTACACTTTTCATAAAATTTGAACCTTTGATCGGCGGCGTAGATAAAATTTTGAATGTTCATTTTTTATTTATTTTCCAGAAAATAATCTTCCTTTCTAGCCTGACATGGTCATACTCAATTCTAGTCAGAATTTGAGTCTGATACTGCTCCATAGAGCTGTGATTATGGGGCGTGTTTCGAACGAACCAGGAAAAAAAATTCCTCTGCACTCAATTGGATAGACCTACAACCAATAAGAGCAACGGAGTGCGTGACGTATGTTAAGCGACGCATAGTTGTTGTCAACGGAACTCAACTGTTAGCCTAAAATAAGAAGATGAGCGTTAACGATTTTTGCCGGTGTTGCAAAAAGAATGTAAGGATTCAAGGAGTCCTTCAACACACGAACCTGTCGATATCTTCTAGAACAGACCTAATAGCAGAATTTACACACCTCAACTCTCCAGCGGCAGCCATCGTTGTTGTAAACGAATTCAACTCAAGCGCGCTTTGGTGACGTGGTTGATTACGTTTTACGTTGATCATCTGTCCATCATCGTATAAAGCCCGCCCTGACAATTTGATTGGCCTGCCAGATATTGGGCGAGCATACTCGCACTACTATTGAGCAATGCCAGACCGAACTTCCCAACCTAAAAAGTTGTGGGCGGGACTAAGTTAGGAATGGCACCCAGGCTACTTCCTTTCCCCTGAAATGGTAGAATTTGTGTCTTTTTGTTGTGTTTGTTTTGTGTTTCTCTTGTGTAATAAACCATAGTGTAAAGGATAACAACTATAACACTTGATAAGGTGTAAACTGACCGCTACCTTTTGTCTCAAGCATCAATTAACTTGAACATTTCAACTTGAAAATTTAATTTCAGTTTTTGATAATGACTATTTGCACGCTTTTAACTTCTCAGGAGCGGGCGTCTGATACACTCATGCAACTGCACAGCGATCTACAGTCTGTAATGGGACTGCTATTCGTGTTTTTGACTCAAACATGAATCTAATTGAATGCTAAGGAGGATTTGCACGCACATTAAGGATCCCAGGAAGGGTTGCTGGTGCAATCAACTAATTTCTTTCTTAAGTGTGAAGACATTGTGTCTCGTGTCTACGTGTTATGTGTAATCAATGTGCATTCGGAGCCGCTGTTTCACAAAAATGCCATTATGGTAACACATGATGACAATAAAGACTCTTGATTCTTGATCTGTTTTTAATGGAAAGTCAATTTTTATTTTGATATAATTCAACGGCAACATAGACTGACTATAATATAGATTATTTACACTAAAAAAGTATAATGTTTTCTATTCCATGCTGCACAAAAATGTGAAAATGACTGTTGGCTCTGATGATAAACATAAGATATATTTGCACTGCCCTCATCACATACCTGCACGATGCTGCTGTCCAGTTGATACTCTGTGTTTGCCCGTTTGGAAATGTGCCCGTGTGTTTGGGTTTACCTGTTGCATAGAAATATCTGCGGTGTTGTCGTATTATGTGGTGAGGGGTTCATTACATAATAGAGTTGGCAGGCCAAGCAGAGGCTTAAGGGAGTCAGCACATGTGATTATCCGTAAAACAATTCAGTTTGGTCACGGGCGGCGGGGAGGGAGTTTGTTTGCAGTTTTTCCTGACTCACTAATTTTGTGATCACAATATTGCTGTTTAGAGGATGTTGATGTAATAATACATGTGTTGAGGTCAGATGGTAGAAATGGAAAGAAGAGTTGATAACTTTTGACTTTTGTATTCCAACAAACAAATGACAAATAAGGACAGCTGCTGAAAAACTTTAAAAAAAAAAAAAATTATTACATGCTAGAGCTTCTGAAGAAAAGACTTCTCCAAATTATAATTGCTGTGTCCACATTTTCATCTGCAATGCATTGGGAAAGTACTCACGGTTTTTTGCTTTTGCTATATTTTGATATGCTTGTCTTCTAAAACTGAGTACATTCATGTTACCCTCAAAGGTCTACACACAAGACTCTGAAACAAACCAAAAACGCATTATTTTATTTACTATTTTTTGGATAATTTTTTATCCTTTTACTGCAGATCAGATAGGATGGGCCATGTAAGTAGACAGACATTTTAGGGCCTTTCCATAGATGTTAAATAGAATTAGCTCTGGCTTGCCCACAGACCTGATGTCCTTCTTTTGTTATTTTGGCAGTGTGCTTCGAGCCGTTGTTGTGTTGAAAGATAAATCATTGCCTCAGTCTGAGTTCCAGAGCGCTCTGTTTTTATTTAATTATCTCTTTACATTTGGCTTATGTCATCCTACCCACTTCATTTTCCCAGTCGGTCGAGGCAGATGACCGTTCACACTGAGCCTAGTTCTGCTGGAGGTTTTTCTTCCCGTTAAAGGGGAGTTTTTCTTTCCACTGTCGCTTCATGCTTGGTCAGTATGAGGGATTGCTGCAAAGCCATGTACAATGCAGACAACTCTCCCTGTAGCTCTATGCTTCTTCATGAGTGAATGCTGCTTGTCAAGACTTGATGTTACCTGCTGGGTTTCCTTAGATAGGAAATTTGTTTGACCAATCTGAATAATCTGACCCAATGTGTAGAATCTGATTGAACTTGACATTGGAAAATGCCTTGAGATGACATGTATCATGAATTGGTGCTGTATAAATAAACTGAATTGAATAGAATTGAATTGAATCATCTTACCTGACGTCGATTTTCAGTATCATGGCAAAGGCTGTGATGTACATATGTTGCAACATGACTTTCTTTTCTAAAAAAATTTATTTACCAAAAGAATTCTGACAAACTTTGCTTCTCGCTTTGTCCTCATGTTTGTAGAATTGTGGTGGCAAAATTATTTGTGTCCAATTTGCAATAAGACTGTAACATAAAATATGGAAGAAAAAAAATACTGATTACATGCACCATATCTGAGAGTTAATTTTTTCATCAAAGGTTTAATTGTGCATTTGAATCCTGCCTTTCTATCATAGGAAGTTTCCTTTAACCTGCTTGAGAAATTGTCCATATGCTCCAGTGGAGAGGTTAAAAAACAATGGAAAATCCCATTCTGGTTGTTTATTTGTGGCTGTATGAATGAGGCAGGTGGGTAGGTATGTGGTGAGGAGGTGAAATCAGAGTGGTAACGCCCAAAGGAATGAGTTTATAGATGAGAGGATAAGGATAATGGACTACTAAGGTGTAATTGGACAGTTGTTTTTTTTAAAAAAAGGGAATAACTCGAATAAGGTGTGTATCTGTTTAGTCTTGTCCTAACAGCCTCACACTGCATTACTGCAGAGTAAAAGTGGTCCGCGGTCGGTTGTAGGAGGAGGGGGCAGACGGGTGTAGCCTCAGGCTTACTGCCACTGATTCATAGTCACGCTACTACAAGTGCAGTGAGTTGACCCACATCACGCAAAGAAAGCCAAGAGGAAGGGGTAGGCCCTCAGATAATCACATGTTTTTTAAGCCAGTTTGCTGGGTTTATGTTGGGCCTATGGCTAATGGACACCACTAAGGCAATATTTAACCTGAGCCTGACTGCACGTGCAGCTAGCTATAGAAACCTGACATTGAGCGACACACAGCAAAACAAAAATATAAATCCTGGGTGTTACTTCAGAGCATTTAATCTTAGCAATGACATTTTTTTTCAGATGATATTTGATCACACTTAAGCTATACCAATGAGGCAGCACACCTTTCACATTTAACAAGGCAGGAGCATATAGAGAGGGGGAACTTTGACCGTTACTCTTTGCACAATCTATCTGGACTGGCCAGAGTCCTGGGTCCACTTCTATGCTGTTTTCCTTAAGTCGCCCTACAGGTTAAATTCATGAGTTTGGTTTGGGGACTGAGATGGCCAAGGAAGAAGTTTGAGCCATTTCTCTGTTGATTTGACCGTATTTTGGATCGTTACTTTGTCAAAAAAGCCACTGAGGCAAATTTTCAGTTTACAGGTTTACAGAATTTTACTTAAGATTTCTTATTTCACAGACTTCATGATACCATACACTCTAAAATGTTTCCCTGGCTCTTTGGAAGGCATGCAGGCCAACAGCATCATGAATGCTTCACCAGACTCAGCACTGAGCAGGAGGTGCTTTTAAAAAAAAACACTCTTTACATTAAGCCAAACCCACTTGAGGTGTTTGTTGCCGAAACCTCAATCTTAATTTCCTCTGATTGAAGCATGCAGTTTCAGTTAAAGTCCCATTAGCTTTTAGTGAACTTTACATGATTTGTGATGTTAAAACAAAATAAAAGCTTTTTCCTGGCATTTCTCACCAAACAACCAAATGGTATCTGATGCAGATAGCATCTAATATTAGGGCCACGGGTTTCACCCGTTGCTTCAGTTCTGTAACAGTGACTTTTAGATATGCTTTATTTAATTTTTTTTTTTTTTTTTTTACCATCCTCATCATTGTACATGGTAAATGCCAAGATAAATATGGGTCCTTTTTCAGTCTAGTATCCAGTGGCCAGATAAATGGACCTCTGTGTCGCGTCACATTATAACATTGAGAAACAGAAGGTTGTGGGATACTGATTAGAAGTTCCTTGAAACTTCAATCAACATAAAAAGTACATAATTTAAAAAAAAATGTGTTAAACCATAAGAAGTCCTTCACAACATCGCTTATCAAATGGAAATTAATACACAGGAATTTAATCAGCTCACATATGTGATTCAGCCTTACTGCCCACCCTGATCCCTTAGTTCAGCTGATCAGCTGCTGCTGACAGTCCCTAAAACTAGGCTGAAGTTCAGAGGTGACAGAGCATTTGCTGTTGCTGCTCCTAAGTTATGGAATAACTTACCATTAAATAACAGACAGGCCTCCTCTTTTCCTGTTTTTCAGTCTCTTTTAAAAAGCGCACTTTTATTTCCTTGCTTTTAATACACTGTGATCTTGTCGTGTATGGCATCTTAAAATACTCTTGCCGTGAAACTGGTTTTTAGCTTTTGATGTTGTGTGTGTATGTTTTGGATGTTTTTAACTTAACCTTTTCTTGTTTTAATGTACAACATTTGGTCACCCATGTGGTTTTTAAACGGTGCTTTAGAAATAAAGCTGTTTGATTGATTGATTGATTGATTGATTGATTGATTGATTGATTGATTGATTGATTGATTGATTGATGGGATACCAGATGCTACATATAACAAACACAGTGCTCCACCCTATTTTAATGCTACTGCATTGGTGTGTGTAATGGCAATCCCATTTAATTGTTTGTCAAACTGAACATCCAAAATCCAAAGATCAACGAGCCACTGCTGCACTGCTGCCGGATTTTGTACCCAGTCAAAAGAAGTCCAATGTCTAAAACTGGAAAGTTGCACTTTACAGTTTAGCTATCCAGACTGGCAAGCAATAAACAAAGATCAAATTCTGTCTGGCTGCAACTCCTGCTCTGGTAAAAATAAATAAATAAATAAATAAAATAAAATAAATCATGGGCTTGCTCCAGCTGACCCACAGTTATCCCTGGCTGATTTACAAAAACAAACACCAGAAACAGAACAAAAATAATAATAATTAAAAAATTATTAAATTAATTATTTAATAGTAAATAACCAAAAATATGAAGTAACTAAATTTTTTAAAAATAAATTCTAAGTAATAAAGCATACATAGCTATAACAGTGTAATTAAACCCGGTAAGACTGTTTACTCAATATTAGCGTTTTCATTTAATCCACAAGTCAACAAAAATTCACAGGATTAACCAAATAACTCCCCTTCCCTAACTGAATGGAGATCAAAGTAAAATGAACGCCTGCCCCTGAAAAATACTGCTTAAACTGTATTTCAATAAATAAACAGCAGCCTTTATAGCCGACAAGCGAATACTTTTTAACATAGCCATACACATCTCGTTGATGTTTTTCGTCAAATACCTGCATTCATTAAAAAACATAACAAGAAAAGCGGACAGTTCCTCGCACAGTTTATAGGGGGCGAAACCAAGCGTTGAGGAGAAACATCGATGCAAAAATTGACACAGAAGAAGAAGAAGTTTGAATTTCCTGTTCCGGGTCCTCCAACAGAAACGTCGCGTGAACGGCGCGGCTAAACGGAAAGTTTTGGAGAAAAAACTTCCACGTTTTAGCGTTTTAAGCATCTAAAACTTGATCGTGTTTGCCCGGATTGTACAGCTCACCTGTAGTCGGGGGTCAAAGTTGAAATTCCAGAGGTTTGAAAGCTTCATTATACCAAAAATACCTCCATGTTGGTAGCTCACGTACAGCAGTGTGCTAGCGTTGGTTAGCAGGTTACCGGGGAGTTTTGGCGGATGTGATTGATCTTAGCTAATTGTTGCCCCGCGTTAGCATGAATACCCACAGACTGTAAATGTTGATTTAATAAGCGACTCTGCTCTACGTTTTAGGATTTAGGATGTATATTATTCTTGTGCAACATTGATAGCGCTCTCAGTGACTGCTTCTTGTTTGGGGACATTCAGATCATAGGAAGACAATCAGTTAAACGTGAGCTTTCTACCCATTAGAAACTAGTTGTTGAGATGAAGCTGGCTTCGTAACGCGTGTGCCTTGTTGTGTTTTTGCAGCATTGGAGGATGTCTCTGCCTAAGCGGGAGGTGGAGGAGTTGAGACCCTGGGTGGAGCGCACTGTGAAGAAGGTGCTGGGTTTCTCGGAGCCCACGGTGGTGACTGCAGCCTTACACTGCGTGGGGAAGGGGCTGGATAAGAAGAAGACCACAGGTAAAAAGCTTGTGTCCACAAACCGTGGTTAATCGCAGTCACACGCACGTTTCAGACCAAAACGTGTTGGCAGAAGGAGAAGCTTATTACGTTTACCACTGCTTCAGCGTTGCTGCCAGCGCCTGCTTTGTAAAATGAACTAATTTAGTACATTGAGTGCATCCAAAGCACACAGTGTAGCATTTTTCTTTCTTGGATCATAGTCATTTAAATTCTTTTTTTTTCTTTTACCTCTTTATGTTTTTATACAAGCTTTCATAGCATTATCTTGTGTTTTTGCACCAAACTTCTACACCAGCAGTCTTGCACGGGACTATTTGGGAGCAGCACGGCTTCCTATATTACAAAAGTTTAGGACGTTTTACTTTTTGCATTGTTTATATGAGGCTTACGACATGTTTAGTCTGGTACTTACAACAATATGGTCTATTATTACTAAATAGTAGCCACTGTCACTAGGAACGAGCAATATTGATTTCAAATTTTATCACAACCTTTTTGGGGTTTATTTTGATGTTGACAGGGGGAAGTGGTGGCCCAGTGGTTAAACTGTGGTGTTTGTGTCCTGTCCATGGCTGCAAGTCCCCCGGTTTGAATCCCGCAGACTGTCAAGACCCTTAGCCACAGAACGCTCCCTCAGGAATGGGGTTAAATGCAGAGGACAAATATCATTGGAGTGTACAAAGCTGCTATGACACATAAAGAGGAATATTATAAAATGTATTTATCCCGGTCAAAGACCGACAGAAACACGTTTGGCTCCAAAAAAACCCAAAAAAACATGTTATCGAATAGGCTACTTTACTGCAGCAGCTGAATTCAGTAGTGCTAAACAGAACGCAATAATGGCATTAATTATATGTTGAAAATGAAATAAGTAATTAGTTGTTGCTCTCATGGAAACAAGGCTCTAACAGCAAAGAGTCCTAAGTATGCCCAGTCCTGTGTTCTGCCTGAAGGAATGTTTTTTTAGTGGCTACTTGGCACAAATGCTGAACAGGAAGCCTTGTATAGTTTTAAATGCATCCTGTGTTTAGATTAGTTTCTTTTCACTATTAGACGTTTCTCCCTGATAAATTCTGCTCCAACATTTTCTTATTTGGAGTCATTTTGTAATATAATTATTATTCTATAAGCAAATTATTTGCTTTGAATGTTTCTGTCTCTATCGTGTAAATGTATTGATTGTTATATTTTGAAGGCTGCCTTTCTTCCTTCCTACTTCTTGATTGAATGAAAATCTCTTTAAAATTTAGATCTGCCAGAGTTCATAATATTAACTTTAATTTTATTGAATGATATTTTCATTACATTTGGGATCTGTTTCTGATCCATGCTGGGGTCTATCTAGCAACAAAAATGTGTTTTCCAAGAATAACGCAGCCACCTTATTTCATAGATGGACTCAAAGGTGGATCTTTGTTTCCAACACACTGACTTTTGGTGATTTGCGACAATCAAAGCAAATTGTATTTTTGTAGGACATCTGAAAATGACCATAGAGAAGCGTTTACTTGTTGAAAATGTGCTGTAATGCGTGTTAACCTAATACTTCTAATAAGCAAGTTTAAAAACACGTGATCATCCTCATATTTGTATCAGGCAAACATTCTCAGTATGTTGAAGTAACAACGTGCTCGCAAGATTGAGCTCACTCCTACCTGTCCAAGGACTCATGTCCGCCTTATTATATGGGACCCCAGAGACAAAAATAGCTCAGGATGTAATCTGGGGCAATTTAGAAAGGCTAATTTTAATAAAAAATTAACTGTGAACACACACCCGTATAATAATTTACTACATGTGACTTTCTTGGCATGGCGGATAGGGGGAACACTGATCTATTCAACTGCATCTTCTATCAGCCAAGCACTGATTAAACTCCAGACTGCCTTGGAACAACTCCAAAATACACTTCTGCAACTGAAGCTGGTCCTAAATGCTAACAAAACTAAGTATATGACATTCAGATAAGCTCGCTCTCATACTGGTCTGCATCATGGTCTTCTAACATTATCTGGTGCAAACAGTGAAAAAAATCTGGTGTGTGTGGATTGATGATAAATTGGCCTTTACAACACACATTGAACATCTGCAGAAGAAGCTGAAAGCTTTACTAGGCTTTTACTTCAGAAGCAAATCAAGCTTGATCCCCGATGTGAGGAAGACTTGTGCAGTCCACCTTCCTCCCGGTCATGGACAATGGAGATAATCTGTATTTGAACGCCACCTCTTCAGCCCTCCAATGCTTGGACACGCTGCATCGCAGTGCACTACGCTGCATCACCAACTCATCATACAGGACCCATCGCTGTGAGCTGTAACCTCTCCTCTCATGGTCTTCACTACACCTGAGGAGACAGAAGCACTGGCTAACGTTCATTTATAAGGCTATTTTGGGCAAACGACCCTCCGACCTAAGTCGTCTCTTGTCTCCTGTCAACTAGTTACTACTCACGCTCTTCTCATCAACTTCACCTCACCATCCCGAGGGTTCTTCACAGATCTGGGCAAAACCTCTTTTTCCATTGCTGCCCCACGGGCATGGAATAGTATTCAAAGTTGTCTGAATCCTCAGGATCGCATTCCCCTGAGAGCCTTTAAAACAACGCTAAATAGCTCCCTGACTGAGGAGTGAAAGTGTTATTCTTGAGTTAAACTGCTAATTGTTTTTTCTGCGTCTAGATGTTTTTATAGTGAATGTTTCTGGTGCCTCTTGGCCAGGTCTCCCTCGAAAAAGAGATTTTATCTCAAGGGACTTCCTGGTAAAATAAAGGGTAAATAAAAATAAAAAATCCTCCCCCTCCTCCAACCACCACGGATAAAAGCAAAATCCTCGAGGAAAACCTAAAATATTTCTGGGTCATCAAACCTAAGCGTAACGCAGGAGATGACATCTTAAATGACCTTGAATCTGTGTTAATTGTTTAAACGCTCTTTCCCGCTCAGACCAGCTGCGTCCGTTCCTCGATGACTCGGCAGGAGGTTTTGTGGAACGTCTGTTCGAAGCCCTCGAGGAAAGCCGTAACAGCCGTGGCAGCAAAGGAGCGAGTGAAAAGCACCGGAAGAGAGAACTTAAGGTAAGAAAAGTTGACCGCTGTAACTTTATCAACATCATTTATACAGACTGTGATAAAACTATGAGATGTGATTTTAAAGTGACAAAGTGCAGAACAATGGTGTTTTTGCTCGTGCTTTGGCTGTTTGGACTAAGGATGTCTTTGGAGAGGAGGCTGAAACAGGAGCACTGAAAGCAGCTCCAGAAGCAGGAGACGGGACAACAGTCAAGAGGAAAAGGGTCCCGCGCTTTCAGGAGGTGGAGGAGCCTGAGGTTATACCCGGACCTCCGTCTGAAAGCCCTGGCATGCTCACCAAAATGCAGGTAAGATAAACAAACCGTGGACCATGGTGCAGCTCACATGTACTGCATTTTATTTGTTTCCCTCAATCCATTTTCCTGCGTCTTGCTTTGCAAACAGATCAAGCAGATGATGGAAGCAGCCACTAAACAGATAGAAGAAAGGAAGAAACAGCTGAGCTTTCCCTCGCCGGCCCCATCTGCAACAGTAATCCGTTTTTCAAACGCTCTAAACAAATTTTAGCTTTGAAAATATATCGCTGTGAAGTATTTGTTGAACTTTCTGGCTTTCTCACCATCACAGGCGGACGTTTCACGGCTCCTTGGCTCCTCTGCTGGTGGAGCTGCGTCTATCGCCCCCTCCCAGGCGGCCAGCTTTATGAACGATGCCATAGAGAAAGCCCGCAAAGCAGCTGAGCTCCAGGCCCGCATCCAGTCCCAGTTAGCCATGAAGCCCGGTATCCTCGGCACTTTGGGCAACGCAGGGCCTCCAAACTTTGTCGCCCTTGCTAATCTGCACGCGATGGGAATTGCGCCACCGTCAGTAACAACTTTAAAACTTTTTATGATGTACTTGCACAATAAAATGTGGGTTTGTGGTCCTCACAACAACTAAAAAGGCTTTTCTCTCGTGTGAAATTGCAGGAAGGTTGAAGTTAAAGAGGTGAACAAACCAACGCCTCTGATTCTGGATGACAAGGGCAGAACTGTTGATGCTACAGGCAAAGAGATTGAACTCACACATCGTATGCCCACACTTAAAGGTATGTGCTTCTTATCATTGTCATCAAATTCAAAATAGCAAATCTTTAAAATTTTAACTGGATTATTTGCTTCCTGTCTTATTCTGAGTTGTGCTTTTATTTATTTCTTTATAGTAATGAATTGAATCCGAATCTTTGTTACTGTATAGAGGATATATAGGCCCCACTTGCTGTTAAGTAGAATGGTAAGAATTAGTTTAATTTCTGGGTTTACTTAGATCATGTCTGAAAAAAGGTGCCAGGGAGAAAGCTGCTGAGTGATTTCATCTTTGAGCTCAATGTAATTAGGCATATACTAACAGTACATGTGTTCATGGCAAAAATATCCCTGTTAAATTTAGCTACCTGAACACATGCAGAATGTTTATGTGCAGAACCAAGTGTTCAGTCTAACTTTAAATGAGACACCAAAACAAACCAGGACTCCCAGCTGTGAGAAAACACTGCTGTTTGGGAACATGAAGGTTTCTCTGGCAGCTACAGTGGAGAAAGAAAGATGGACCGAGCCAAATCTTTGTCAGCGTATGCACAATTCAACAGCGTTAAGCTACGGAATGGAGCTTGATCTGCACTAAACTGAATTACTCACCTAAAAACAGCTGAATGGTAACATCACTGGTTCAGGAGAGAAATCAGCTAAAGTCCAAATCCAGCAGATGAGCTTCAACCACCAGTCTATTAAAACTGGTAATGTCGTGATGAGTTCCTCTGGTTAGAGTTTTCCCAGCTTCTGTGGTGCATTCAGGCACACGCCGTACCTTGGAGTGTCTGAATATCAAAACAACTCTAAAGGGATTTAAACCTTTTTTTTTAAATTCTGAAATGCCTACACAGACGTATAAAAAAAAATCCTAAATTTTGAATCATTCACCCGTCCATCCACTGGACAAAATATCATCAAAATCAAGGAGTATAACATAACTTAATAATTTCTTAAACAATATTCAACGCTGATATTTTGAATTAGAATAAAAAAACATGTAATATTTGGATGTGGTTTATTAACTATCAAACTGTCTCTAGTGATATAATTAAGAATAAAATGTTGAAGTATTAAAGTCAATTTAGCAGTAACATCATCACATTTTTAACATTTAGTAAAATACAATGGCTCTTACAAGTGTACACGGCACCGCTTTTTGTCTTTATGTAAAAAAAAAAGATATTGACAAATCAGGATTTTTTTTTCACATGTTACGTTTATCTTGCACAATTCTGGTAATACAAATAGAAGAAAAAAGATGAGGTTTAAATCTGCAGTAAACCAGTTGCATCAAAAGTTTTTTATTAAAATTATTTTTTATATATCGCAAAAACCTGCAATTTTAGGTAGATGTACTGAGAAATTCTGCTGGAGACGGGAATGACAAAATTTTTACCCTGATTGGCTCTAATGTCGAGTTGCCATTCTGAAATTCAAAAACCCTATTTTCTCGCAGTCACTGAATGCATCGTTGTAAATGTCTCCATGTAACAGTGAAAAAAAGCCCTCTTTGATGTGGAAGTTGCTACTGCTGGAGTAAGAATCGAGGTTTAGCTGTTTTTAACATCAGCAAAGTGTCTAAAATGGAGCCAGAAGAAGAGAAAGAAGCTTTTTAAAATAAAGCAGTATGGAATTAGGAGATTAATTCTTTGCAAAAGTGGATCAACAGAAATAAGCCACAGGTCGGTGCATTTCTGTCTGTAAGAAACTCCAGAGCTGCCACAGAGAAGCTGACTCTGGGGCCCATCTGCATTTATTATTGTGAATATTTTCTTTATTGCTCATATTGTTAAATATGGAAACTGCTCATAGTGGTTTTCCTCTCCCTGTCCAGCTAACATACGAGCCGTAAAGCGGGAGCAGTTTCGGCAGCAGCTGAAGGAGAAGCCGGGGGATGACATCGAGTCTACGTCCTACTTCGACCAGCGCGTACCAATCACGCCCGCCCAACGAGCTCGCAGGGGCTTCAAATTCCACGAACCGGGCCGTTTTGAGAAGATTGCCCAGAGAGTCCGAACCAAGGTGGAAGAAAACTACAACTATAGATGGATTTTATGTTTATCTTAACGGTTTGCCGTTTTCATGCCTTCTGTTTGTTTGTTTTTTGCGTCATTTTCGGACCCGCTCAGGCCCAGCTGGAGAGGCTGCAGAATGAGATCGCCCAGGCCGCGAAGAAAACAGGAATCCAAGCTTCCACCAAGCTGGCACTGATTGCTCCGAAAAAAGAGATTGGCGATGGGGAGGTGCCCAGTATTGAGTGGTGGGACTCGTACATATTGCCCTCCAACATGGCTGTGTAAGGAAATCAATAAGGCTGTTTGGCCAGACCTCAGCTGTTCAATACTACTGTATAACATTTACAGATAAGACATGTTTAAAAGTGACTCACTTCTATTGTATTGTTCGTCTCTCTCTGTTAACGAAGAAATCCGGACTCCAAGTTTGAAGAGTTTGACCTTTTTGGTGTCACGAACTTAGTAGAACATCCCGCCCAAATTAGTCCCCCAGGTAAGTTGTGGTTCAAGAATGTAATCAGAGCTTTAACATGCAGCATTAAATAGTTTCTTGATACTCTTCTGTACTTGTCCGTGATGCTGTTCTGAGTTATTCATGATCAGGATTCAGCTGATACCCAGTCTCGACTCCTGGGCATCAGCTGTAGCTTCTAGCTTGTCTGGAACTAACTCCCAGAAGATCGTAAAAGTGCTGACAACCTGAGTTCCTTTAGATCAAGGTTAAAAATCGAATTGTTTAGAGATGCTGCAATTTTTCCAGAAGTTTCCCCAAGTCCCTTTTTGAATAACTGCACGTGTAAGACCGTCTTACCTGCTCTTCTGCTCGTCAGGGGGGATCGCGAGAAAAAAACAACCCAGATCCACTCTGGTCTTATTACTTTCTATTGAGGCTCTCCTCTTCTTCTCATAAACTTGTACGCAGTTTGCTTCTTTCAACTCTTAGCTAAAGTATACCATGAGAGCAGCGGAGCTACAATGAACAGCTAACACTGAAGCTAACCGCTAAGCTAACCGCATACTTAAACAACAGAAATACGCAGCCAGCAAGCGGAAACTAACAAGGAACGAGCGCACACACACTGGTGGTACATGAGTGCGTCACGTTATCAGAACGATATACTTCCTAAATTGCCACTTAAAATGTGCATGGACTTCAGTCAGACTCGACACACACAGCTGGTCTTTTTTTTTTTTCTCAGGCCCATTCATTCAAATTGATTTTTAGATGTTGGAATTTCAAATTCCATTTTAGCTTTATTTTAATGTCTATGCCACACTTTTTCTCCCCTTTGCCTTTCTTATAATCAACTATATATTGACCACTTTATTTGGCAGATCTTGTCCTATGCCCTTGATTACAGCATCGTAATGTCTTAATGTTATTACATGTTGCTACATCTGATATGTTTGCATTATTTCTTCTTCCAGTCGACACAGACAAGCCAGTAACGTTAGGAGTGTACCTAACAAAGAGAGAACAGAAGAAACTGAGAAGACAAACACGGAGGGAGGCACAAAAAGAAGTGCAGGAAAAGGTCCGTCTGGGCCTGATGCCTCCACCAGAACCAAAAGGTACTTGTGTAACTACGGTTGGAAGCAGTCGCTGGATCGGATGAAGCAGAATGCTCTTAACGTTCGTTTCTAATGTCTTAGTACGAATCTCCAACCTCATGAGGGTCTTGGGTACGGAGGCCGTTCAGGACCCGACTAAAGTAGAAGCACATGTGCGAGCGCAGATGGCCAAGAGACAAAAGTTTGTAACGTCATGGATAAGATCTTAGCGTTTCTTAGAAACCTAAAGTCTTAAGGAGTTTCTAATGGTGATTTATTTCGTTGTCAAATTGAAGAGCTCACGAGGAGGCCAATGCAGCTCGCAAGCTGACGGCAGAGCAGAGAAAAGAGAAGAAGGTGAAGAAGTTAAAAGAAGACCTCACTAATGGTGTTCATGTTACGGTATACAGGTGAGCAAGGAGGACACAAGTCACTGCAGATTCGCTTCAGTATGTGTGTTTATAGTTGGTAAATGTGTCCTGAATAAACATTCGGTGGTTCTTGTTTAGGATCCGTAACCTTCAAAATCCAGCAAAGAAATTTAAAGTGGAGGCCAACGCAAACCAGCTGTACCTGACGGGCACCGTAGTTCTGCACAGAGACGTCAACCTGGTTGTGGTGGAGGGAGGTGAGAAATGCAGATTTTTATAGTTTTAATGGTCAAGGATAAAATGTTTGTCCAAAAGAAGATGTCAAACTGTTTGGGAACCTCGGATCAGCAGTGCTGTTTAAATAGTGCCACATTTCAGTGTAACAGGCCGTTACGCTGAAATGTGATGTATAAAACCTTGCTGGTTGGAGTTGCTAATTTACTCATCCCAGGTATGTTCCATGTTATTCAGCTGTGTAATTAAATAAATTGGCTCACCAGATTAAATGTCAGTTTTTAGTCTTGGATTGTGTGAAATAAATAAATAAATGCGTATAGGCCGGTGCAACATATGTTTTTTCTTCTTAATGGCGCATTTTTTGACTGATACAACGTATATTCCTGAGCGATTTTTATAGTTCAAAAAATACGGCAGTCTTTATTTATTTATTTTTTGTCTCTGAAACTCTTCCCCTAAAATAATTCCCTGAATTTAATTCACACACAGCTTCAATCACTTAATCACCTCGTTGATTTGTGTGCCACTCACACCTGTCTTGGCTCATTTATTTAGTTTGTGGTGTGGATTCAGGAAAGGTATTAAAATTCATAAATAATTTTGTAAATGTAACTTTTAGTTCCAAACACTTAATCAATAACAACATATAATCAACAACTCTTTTTGTCATGGCTAAAGCTCTCCTACTGTCTGGATCACAACATACTAGAGGGTTCACCACGGGCACCAGGTAGCCCCCAAGGACCAAATGTGGCGCCTATGAGCCTGCTCTGAAAATACCAGCACCCACCATTGAGCTGCATATAAAATTTTACTTTCTTCCGTTCTTGTTTTTTAATCACATTTGCATTAATATAGGTTTAAAAATTACAATATTTAAAAAAAAAAAAAAAACAATCTTCTAGTTCAAAGATTTAGAAGATATGATACAGTACCAATAAAGTAGCTCTCAGGTCCATAAGGGTTAGTGGCCCCTGCCCTACAATCATTTGGTTAAAATTGGTAAAATAAAGTATAAATGTAATATAGATTTGGGTAAAATATTATTTAATACGTGAAATTATTTTATAAAGTTCTTTTTTATTTTGAGCATATTTAGTGTTTTTAAAATATTTTCTGTTTTGTCAATGTTTGTCAATGTTCGTCAATCGACAACGTATTTTTTATTCAAGATAGTGTTATAGCATTTTGTTTATAATAACAATAATAATAATAATAATAATAATAATAATAATAATAATAATAATAATAATAATAATAATTAATATAAATAAAACATGTTATTTATGCTATTTTTTTATTGCTCTATTTGTATTAAGAAATGTAGCTTGTACTTTTATTTTGTTTGCTTTTGGCCCAAATGTTTAGAAAATAAACCAGTCAGTGAATCATTTGGTTTTTTTTACCCTTTTGTTTGATTAAAAAACAAGTAGATGATGGTACCGATAAAATACTGGATCGATAAGAAGTATCGTTAAGAGTATTGGTATCGATAAATCCTTAACGATACCCATCCCTAGCTAGAAGGGCCCAGGACTAAATCCAGATGAGAATCTGAGGCAGGACCTGAATCCAGATGTTCAGACAGTGTTCATCCAACCTTTTGAGCCGTTTTGCACAGAATAGGCAAAATTATCAGTTTCTAGATTAGCAAAGCTGGGACAGACATACCACAAAAGATTTGCAACTGTAATTGGAGCAAAGGGTTGTGCCATAAAAAAATTATACCACGGTCTGGGTGAAAACTCGATTCTGATTGGCTGCAGGGTGTCCGTTAATGTTTTATAGGACACCTATAAAAAAGTTCCTGTCAAATAGCCTGATGGCTCAAAATGATTGTGCTGGCTCAAACGTTAGCTTGTAACGCATCACAAGAGAAATTAGTTAACTCTGTTCTTGTGAAAAGCTTCCAATTTTAAGTATTAATTATTTATTTAATATTTATTTATTTCGTAAGTGACCATGGTATTTTCCCTTGCGTATTAACTCAGTGGGACTGAATAAAAAGACTACTTAGCATTTTCAGACAAATAATTACAAATGATTTTGTTAGAAATGTTTAAACCCATATATGCTTTTACTTTCAGTTCATATTCATGTACTATTTGTGGTGATCTATATCACAAAACAAAACATTTAGGAGTTTTTAGCATGACACAATCTGAAAAGGTTAAGGGATACAAATGTTTTGTGAGGCACTGTATATGGGTTGAATACTTCAGATCTACCCAAATAATGAGTGCTCGACATTGCAGCTTTCTTCTCAGAAACTGTGTATACAAACAAATATTTTGTTTCCAACTTTAAAAAAAGACTCCTAACCTTAAACAAGAATTTGTTTTGATGTTAAAACCTGGATTTTTCTTTCTGTTTTAGGCCCTAAAGCGCAAAAAAAGTTTAAGAGACTGATGATGCATAGAATCAAATGGGAGGAACACAACAGTAAAAGAGACGGTAAGACGGGATTCATTTATTTTTTTAACTAAAAGGAATACCATATTTTTGTATCTAACTTTCGCAACCTTGCTTTTTAATATTTAGATCCAGATGGTGATGATGACACGAGGAGAAACAACAAGTGTTGGCTGATCTGGGAGGTCGGTGGGCTCTCATTGTACATCCTGCATGCTAATGCTGCGTCTTCGTTGGTCTCAGGTCTTAACTGTCCCTCCTGGCTCCACAGGGGACGGCTAAAGAGCGGAGTTTCGGAGAGATGAAGTTCAAGCAGTGCCCCACCGAGAACATGGCCCGAGAGCACTTCAAGAAGCATGGCACAGAACACTACTGGGACTTGGCGCTCAGCCAGAGTGTGTTGGAAGGCTCAGATGACTGAAGCAAACCAGTGGAGCCCTTTGATTCAGTCAGTGACTCTTAACCATGGTCGAGCCTGCGACATCCCCTGCCTCACAGCCAGCTGCCGCCCTCCCTCTGCCGGTTACTGGACTAAGAGACTTGGAACGTAGAGAAAAGGAGCGACAACAAATTTGTGCGAGTGTTTTTTGTGAGAGAATGGTACAGATCCAGGTGTGTATAGAGAAGTATGTGTGTATAAGTCAGCATCAGTGTTGATTTCTTTGGCGATATAGGCTTTCCGTCTCATTTCTTTTTTCTTTTTTTTTTGATTGCGCAGTTTCATGTAATAACTCTCCAAAGGCATAATGTGGTGACGAGCTCTGTTTTATTACAAATGATCATTTTCAGATTAAAATTTCAATGTTAATTTGTAAATCTGTTGGAATCCTTGAGTGAACACCCCCTCCTCCCTCCTCCCTGATGTTGGACACTATTAGCACACGTTTCGTGCTAACTCGTGGAAAACACAGATGGAAAAATATCTTTCCCACATAAGCTTCACAAGCCTTTCCATGAAAACCAGGTTTCTAAATTGGTTTATGCAAAGAGAAAATGCATTTTTTTCCCACTCTGTTGTAGCTACACGTCTCTTAACAGTGCAGTCTCCGCCTTAAATAAACAAAAATATACAACCACTTTTGTGTCGTTTTTTTTTTTTCCTTTTAATGTATTAAACATATCGTCTTATCAGAGCTTTTTAGCCGATTTTGCTCGTACAGTTTTAAACTAAAAGCACTGGGGGGGCGTGTTCTCACCCCCCCACTGCTCTCTACACCGAGCTGCTTCATCCCAACATCAATCAGCAGCAGCACGCAGAACTGGGCAAGATGGCGGCCGGTTCAGGCGCTGCAAGCGGCCAGGCAGCCCGCAGCTCCACCGCTTCTCTGGAAGCCACTTTAGACCGCCGCTTTCAAGGAGTATCCAACACTATGGAGTCGATACAGAGCCTCTCGGCTTGGTGCATTGAAAACAAGAAACACCACGGCCTCATTGTTCGCTACTGGATGAAGTGGCTCAAGAAATGTAAGTAGCTCCGAAGCTAGCTAGCTAGCGCGCTGTGAGCTAATTCAAATATATTTCTGGCTTTTTATTTTATTTTTTTGTAAAACTCGTCCGATGCAATTCGTGGTCAATTTGTGCCGCGCTGTACATTTTACCACAATGGTTAAACTGTTTTGTGTGTGTTCTTTTTAAACCAGCGATACATTAGTTATTCAAACATTCGTAGGTGATGATACTTAAAAATTAGCCGCTAATGCTAGCAGAGCTAACGTCTCGCTGATGGTGTTTACAGATGGGCCTCTGTGGCAAACGTGGGCTTGCTGGATTAAAATTAATGAGAAACTATGTTGTGATGTGTTGAATTCACTCCTAGCTGGTTTCTTACTTTAAATAGGGTGACCTTTTTTTCGACAACTATAATCCGCACTTTAATGGTTGAGAATGTAATGTGTTTTTGATGACGATAATGTTTATTATATTGTGAATGCTTCTAAAATAACTTCTGTTTTTGCAATTTTTTTAATAAACACGAATAGGTTCTTAGCAAACAGAAAATAAAAATTTGTCCTTTCTAAATTGTTGATGCATAATTCAGTCATTTGCAGCCTGTTGGCATGCAGTTCTGGTGCCATTAGCATGTGAACGGTGTTTTAGTGGAGGTAAAAGTGCGTTTTGGTGAGTGCATAACTTAATTTAATTCAGAAACCTTCTCTATTGAAGCTGCAACAAAAATTTAAAAGGCTAGACCCACTTGCTAGTATTTTCCATTGCTGGGAAAGCGAATGTGGAATATAGGGGCAGGGCTAAATTCTTCCTCTTTATATATATATATATATATATATATATATATATATATATATATATAGTGAGGCTATCTATCACACTTATAGAGGAGGCAGTTTTTTTTTTTTCCTCTGGCCTTGGTGGCCACAATGAGCTGCCTGCCAGTACCAAGGGAAACCAATATTTTTAAAATAATTGGTTTCAAAACGGGTAAAATGCTCTCTCTCTCATGCCTTCCTGCAGTTTAACATCAGTTAATTGAAATGCTATAGGACACCAGAGTGAATGCATTTTTCTCTAGCTGTATGAAGCATTGAGTGAGGCAGTGCAGCGCCTCCCCTACCTGTTTGTAGATCAAAGCAAAAAAAACAAAAACATGAAAAAGTTATAATTTTAGAAGAGCTGTGTTAATTTTCACAGAATTATAAATAATTGTTCTATTAAAATTAAAGGCACAGTAGTTGAATATTATACAATTTGATATACATATTTTTTGGTGTAAATACGACAAAGTTTATTATGTAACCAAGGGTTGTCATGAAATTGAAATTTCAAACTATATTTGGACACCATTGACCGCAACATTTTTATTTTATTTTTTTGAAGGATTATGGTTATTTCTGGTTATCTTCAGTGTGCCACTGTAGGCTTCCATTTGCCTGTCAGTTTGCTTTTGTTACAAATTTACTCCTGTATAACATTGTAAACTAAAATAAATGTAGTTTCAAAACAAACATGCATCTGCCGCATACTCAAAACATTTTTCACAGCGTAAAACGAGGATCTGGTCCATGCGAAAGTGCTCTGTGGCAGTACAATTTCCACAAGGGTAGAGTAGGTTGCTACATGTTCCTACTTTTTCAGCTCTAATTGTCCGTTTCAGTGTGAATTCAACATAACCTGTATTCGAACAGAAGAGCATCTCATCTGGGAGCTCAGATGGACAGAACTGAGCGTCCCTAACATTTAACTAGACAATGTTAGCTTATGTTGTCCAGGAGGTTAACTACTTCGCTATTGCAAATGCTTTATTTATTTTTGTCCTTCTTAGAGTTGCTCATAAGCACCAGTGTCGTCGTTTGCATGTAGCATTAGATATTAACGGGGCAAATGTTGCATCTTTCAGCATTTAATTTTACTTTACCATCTGCCTCATAGGGAAAGTTCCTCCAAACAACAATTTTGTGTTTGTCTTGTTGGCTAAAGAGGGTTGCATGTTCTTCTGGTTGTATTCGACGTGTCAGGAGATCATTATTATTGTCAGCTGAAGCTGCAGGGAGCGGAGGGGCAAATAGGTCAGTTTGAATTGATTTGGAAATAAATGTGTATCTTTTGAACATTTTTTTTTTTCATAAATGTTTTAGTATCGATTTATATCAAGGCATCAATTCTTTTTGATAGTCATAATTGAACTCTGCACAATCATGATATGTCAATCTCTTGCTGACCATAGCCTGGACTTCGGTTTCTCGTTTATGATGAATGAGCTTAAAGAGTATATAACATTGGATTCATATAAAATATAAGTTGATACTGTTGTTCTGTTTTGGTTTAATTTGGTACAACCTAAGGCATTCTTTCAGAGCAGGCTGGATGTAACATTGCTGCCAGTATCAAACCATAAAAACATTAGCACGGGTGTTGATGTGTTGAAGTTTAGTGGTACTGATGTTGGGAGAAAAAATTTATGGGTGTTGAAAGTTCTTTATGAAGATTTAATCTATCGTTTAGGTTGTTTTTGTGTTTAAAATCAATTTGGTACAGAAAAAGTTCAAGGTATTGGAGAAGTCTGTTAATGAGTATTTTGATTCCCTCTCTTGAATTTCTTTGTGTATTCCGATTGCTGTGTTTGTAGAACTTGCAGTGTCCTTTTGGTAAAAAAACAACTTTTAGTCTTTAAATCAAGATTGTAAGTATTGATTGATGCTTTTGAGGCAAGTCTTCCAGGTCTTTTATGGACAAACCCCTTAAATTTAGAAGTGAAATCTGTTAAAAACAGATATAGCTGGAAAGGTCAAGTTTATTTATATAGTGCATTTCCAGCAAGCTATGGTTGACAAAGTGCTTTACAAACTAAATTGCTACTAAAATAAATAAAATGCACAATAATGATGCAATAAAAATTAAAGGGAATTTAAAAACAACTCAAAGAACATCGAACAAGACGGGTTAAAAAAGAAAACGTTTAGGTCAACATGAGCCAAGAGCCTGTCTGTAAAAATGTGTCTTCAGGTGAGATTTAAAATTATGCAGCTTTTGTAGCGGTTCATATTTTACAGGCAGATTGTTCCAGAGTCTGAGATCTGCCACAGAGAGATGAGTTTAGACCATGGAAAGAACGATATCCGTTTTAAACCGGACCCCGTGGTTCTCCCAGGATCATAAATAAGATCATAAATAAGATCATAAATAAGAGCTCAGATTGGTAAAACAAGGCTCAACTGTTGAGTGATTTAAAACTTAATAAAAGCTATTTAGACATTTTACAAACGAACAACAATGCACTGTTTAGGGCAAAGGCTGTCTTTTTTTTTTAATTAAAAAAAATTATTTGGTAATGCCATCAGCCAGAGCAATTTTTTTTTTTCTTCCATTGATCTTGTTTCAGAGAACCTCCATCACACCTCTGTGCTTTTATGGTCGATGTTTGTTGCACACATGGTTGAAATAAAATAAAATTCACACAAATAAGTTTGTTTTATAGTGCTCAGCAATAAAACTGTGATCATCAGGTCAGGCCTCCAGGAGAAAACAGAAATCAGTCACTGATTGGCGATCAGCCATTCATTGATGTAAAACTTTCCTACCTTGATTCTAGTTGCTGTTTTTGCTCCTTTTGGTGGCAAATCTCCGCTCTTATTTTGGATTTGTCAAATACTCATTAATGAATATTTCTGTAAAAACTGTTTTGGATGAGTAACTTTTCCAGATCATAAGTAATAATTTGAAATGATTAAAATCTTTTGGGTTAAGATAACATGGATGGGATGTGTGCTTAAAATTTTGTAACAATATTTTTGTGCTTTTTATTGCAATAACAGTACAATGTCACACGATTGGCTATTTTTAGTGTTCCAGGTCAGAAGGCCTTCATTATATAGATATGAAGAGGTAATCTATTTTAAATGTACTGTATTTTGATTACGGTGTATTTACGTGGGTTGATATGTCAGAATCAGAATTTTAGCAATGTTTGGGAAAACCAATAATCCATTTTTGTTTACATAAACTAAAGAAAATAAATGTATTTTTTTGAAGAATCTGTAATGGTGTATAATCAGGTTCAAGGTCGACTAAACTGCGTATTGACAAAGGGTGTTGAAAATACTCCAACTTGTCTCTTATTTAAAGAAGCTATTAGTAATACTGACACCTTGTGGCTAAAATCGGTACAACAGCTAGCCAATCACAACAATCTAATATGCCGTTTTTAACCGGTGAGTTGCTGTTTTCAATTTTTACTTCCACATGGTAGGTATGTTATGTTGTATTCTGTTCTATTTCTGGTCTGTGTCTTTTACTGGCTTCCATGTTAGCAGGCTGCTGCTCTTTTGCCAAGATAAAATACCAAATGCTGCGCTCTGTGTTGGGAACCCTGGGAACTCTCATAAGATTGGCAAAGTTCAGGTTTTTCTCCTTTTTAAACCTAGTGGTACGGTTTGGAAATACTTTGGTTCAGAGTGTAGCCCGTGTTTACTTCCTGGTTCTTCAGCCAATTCTCAGGGTTCCCAACAGCATTTGGTATTTTAGCAGTCTGCCAGCATGGAAGCCGGTAAGAGAAGCGGACCAGAAATAGAACAGAATACAACATAATATACCTATCCTGTGGAGGTAAAAATTCACAAGAGCAACACACAGTTTAAAAACGGCATATTAGATTGTTGTGATTGGAAAGCTGTTGTACCGATACGAGCCACAAGGTGTCAGTATTACTTATAGCTCCTTTAAGGAAATAAAACACCCCTTTTTTTGTGTGGATCTATCATGAAGCCCCAAAGCAGAAGCTAATACCAGGATCCTTGGTGGCTAATGGAAAACCAGTTGCAGTATTTTCACTCTGCTTCAGACTGTGTCTCTACTGCAGCAGCGTTTTCATGCAGCTCCACAGGCCAACTCTGGTCAACACAACAGGGCAAATGTTTATTTTATTATTATTTTTTTAAACTTCAAAATAGAAATTTCAAACATAAGAATAAACGGGTGCCAATCTAGATATACTTGCCTTCATATCTGAGGCTCCTGGCAGACGTAGTCTCACACTGACAGCAACTGGTGTTCATTTTGCCCGAGAGACTTCGCTTTGAATGCGTTGTCCCACACGGGTATGAAAAGAATAATTACAAACTAGCCTTACCGTGACCTTGTGATTAATCGGGCAAAATTAGTTTTAAAATGTATGTGCAGAACTCAGTAAATGGGTAGACCCCTCCTTCTCTTGGTGTGTCAAGGTTGGTTTAGGGTTTATCTTGGTGCTGTGCTGACAAGTGATAATGACGTTATGAAGTGACAGAACCCTCTGGTTTAACTGGGCTCCCCCTAGTGGATCAGTTGCTGTAACTACAATAAAGATGGCTTGACGACAGTCGTTTGTAAAGCGTCCTCTTTGGATAAAGAAGGCGAATGCAGGTGGAAGTATTTTCAAAATAAAATACCTAACCAACTGCAGTTAGAACCAGAACCATGACAGATCAGTCAAGTCAATCCCGATGTGGCCTTTCTGGACTGGAGTTGGACAACTCTGTTTTAGATCGCATCTACCCTCTAAACACCCGACTCAAATAGCTGAAGTATCTCTTCGGCTCGTTGCCAACATCTGCTGAAGTCTGCTAATGACCCTTTGATTTAAAAAAAAAAAGGAAAACATGCGTTGATTCGCTGAAGACCAGAATGGTTCACCTGTAAGTTGTTACTCTAAGATTTCTACCTCTAGTGATCGTTTTGTTTGATGACTCAGTTTTTGTATCAATCTTAACATTTTAAGACTATTTATTAGCGATTAGGCAATTTGTGGCCAATATCGATTTCCAGCTTTCTTTGACGTCTGACCTGCCAGTTGTGATTTTTTTGACAGATGGCAATTCTAACAAAGATAAACTCACTCATAAAGGGTAAGACAAGATAGGACGAGATTGTTTTTCTTTCATAATAAATTTAATGGTTTACAGAAGCCGTAATTGGTATAGATTAATTCAGTCCATGTTTGACCAGTCCGTGCATTTTCATGTTCACATTTGTTTAGCTTTAAAGCAGTCCTGAAAAACCTTTTTGATCATTCTTGTTTTTATGGTGCTTTCACAAGTGAAATAAATGTTTTTTAAATTGCATGTTGCATTACAGTCAGGTTTAATCACTGAAGATTGTGTAGTAGAGTATAAAATGCACTCCAGGTTTCTTTTAATAAACCAGTAAAAGCTCTTTATCTTGTGCTGAATTATAAGCATCAAATCAGGTCTTCCTGGTTATTAGGCTGCATGGTTCTTACAGTCCTTATAATAATGGCCATTTTCAGTCCAGGTCTTACTTATAAAAGATTCTGAGCATTATTTCAAGTTATCACGTTCTGTGGTGCTGTATATATCCCATTCTTGTATTGTTACATGAATATTGTCACGCTGATGTTGATTACGGTGATTCTACATTTTCTTTCTTTCTTTTTCCTTCATCACAATTCCCCCACCTCTTTGCAAGCTTTAGCCTCTTCGCTGCTCAAAAAAACTAAAGGGTCACTTTTCAATCAGAGTATAATACCGATGCAGTTAAACTTGTGGAGTATTGATCTGGTCAGTTCAGTTGAAGAGGGGGTTGGTTATCGGTGCTGATAAAAAGGACAACAGCAGCAACAGTGAGACGACCCTAAATCAGGAATGGTTTTGTAGTTTCTTTTTGCATTTTTCCCCTCTCCATTGTTTGTTTTTGACTGCCCTTAGTAGTTTTCCATTTGACCAGGATCTGCTTCACGACTGGTAGCATGAGGCGATACCTGGACCCTACAGAGGTTGCACAGGCGGTTCAAGTCCACCAGGATGGCACATCAGTACGTGCTAGAGCCAGGCGATGTGGCTTAAAAATAAAATCTCAGATTTTATTACACCAAATCCGATTAATCCAAAAAAACATTTTTTTTTTCCTTTTTTACAAAAAAAATGTAAGAAATTATTTTAAAAACTTGCTTTTATTTCAATCATCTCGTATGGGAGTTGACCTGAACTCAAAGTGCAACTAAATACAAGCTGTGAAACATGCTTATAAAACAAGATGGCCGCCCTGCAATGAAGATATAACTAAATGTTTGCCACTAGTGGTGTTACACAATGAGCTAAAAACCGGTTTAACTTCACTTTTGTGTAACTTCAAAGTAATTTAAAAAAGAGTTAATTAATAAATTAAATTGCCTCATTTTATGGTAAAAAAAAAGTTTCCTCTTTACAATATTTTCCTGTGTTTTCCTAAACATATATTCAGCATTGCTGCTTTTCTCTTCGTGGAAGCCCAGTGAGTGCATTGACAAAGTAAAATCCAGATTTTCCAAAAATGTAATTTAAAAAAAAAATTGTAAATTCGAATTGTCTTATCATCCAGCTCTCATATGTGCCTTTGCTAGAAGATTTGTTGTTTCCCAGCAGAGTCTGAAGAGCATGGAGGAGGTTCTGGGAGGCAGGAAGTTACTGTAGGAGACCTGGACAGCGCTGTCTGAGGTCCATAACCCATTAGCAGGACCGGTCTCTGCTCCTTTGTGCAAGGAGGAACAGGATGAGTTCTGCCAGAGCGCTACAAAAAAGTGACCTCCAGCGGTCCACTGGTGTGAATGTCTGACCAAACCATCAGAACAGACTTCATGAGTCATGAGGCCTGAGGGCCCGACGTTTGCCTGGGAACACCAAACGTTGAAGGTTCAGCACTGGCGCCCTGTCTTCTTCACAACTGAGAGCAGATTCGCTCTGAGAGATGATATGAAAGTGTGGAGAAGCTGAGATCAACGTTATGCTGCCTGCAACATGGTTCAGTGTTGGTCTGCAGAGGCATCTGCATGGAGGCAGCCTGACTGCCATTAAGTTTCAGGATGAAATCCTTAGACCCGTTGTTCCTCCTGGTGCACGATAACGCCCGGCCTCATGTGGCAAAAATATGCAGTTTGTTCCTGGAGGATGAAGAAATTGATACCATTGTCCATGCTTTTGCTAAAGTAAATCCACCAGAAGATCCCTGGGACATCATGTTTGTCTGATGCCACCTGGTGGCTCCTCAGAACGTCCAGGAGCTCAGGCTCAGAGAGGAGATACCCCAGGACACCATCTGTTGTCTTATATGGGGCATACCATCCTGTGGAGGCCATACAAACTACAGAATAATTTTTGAGTTGCAATGACATTTCAGCAAACTGGACCAGCCTGCAGCATTAGTTTTTCAGTTTGACTTGGTCTCTGCCTTCAGGTTAAGCCCTCTGGGTTGATCATCTTCATCAAATGCTCTGGCATCCCTTTGCTCCCAACAGCTCGCCCATTACCTGTCAGGATGGATGCCCACCGTGATTTCTTTTCCAGTTCAGTTCTGATGTGTTTTTAATTAAATTTTTTGAGCAGTTTACATTCTGGGAAACGAAAACATCAAAAGTCCCTCTAACAGGGTTATTGGCATGTATTCATTGCATGCATGTGATTTAAAGTGCAAGTAGTCTTTCAGAATGGGAGTATGTCACACAATTTGATATTGATCATTCACACATTCATTAATTTATCACTAAAAAGTCAACATCCCCCAAAATGGGATTAGAGCCGATAAACTATCTGTAGATGTATTTTAAGACCATCTTTTAACATTAATGATGTGCAGCTCTGTTTTAACCTTTTTTTATATTGAATTTTTTATTTATTGGTTTTTCCATCATGCCCAAATTAAAAATGGCTCTCTGAGCGTCAGAAAAATCCCTGATGTGTTTGTGTCTAGCAGTGGGTTTGAACAGAACTGCTGTGTAGCTGAAGTGAGGCGATTCAGGGACGGGACGGCGTGTGAAATTAGCGTGTGAAATTAGCGTGTTCTCATAGCGGATAGCTGGATTATCTCTTCCTTCTGTGCATTTTATATCAGCAAGTGATCCTGAACTGATCAGAGGCGACGAACGTAAGGTGGACCCCGCCTCTCTCACCTCATGATATCTGGATACGAGGATTAGAAGATGGATGTTAATAACGAGTGTTAATCTTTGGCCGTTTACTGGCCAGTTGTCTTTGGTCTTGGTTGAATTTACATTGCGGTGTAAGAAAAGGGTAAACTTGGCCGATTCTTGCTACAACAGCAAACTGTGCACCTATAAGCCAAAAGCGTTTGGAGAATCTTGCAACAAAAACATGAGACAGACGGTCTCATGTGTGCTGTGTCCGTAATGAATGACCAGCTGTTTGCTTGTCTCTGCTGTGTTTATGTTTCAGAAGCTATTTATCAGAATTATTTCCAGAGATTTTTATTGCCATTAAAAAAATTGTTTTACTTTAACTTAAAGGAGGCTGATGGTGTTGCCTCTATATATTGCTATGCATTGGGTTCTGTGTGTTTGTTTGTTTTTAGGTTTATTTCCAAAGACTATATTCATGTGTAGACATTGAAAATCAAATGTAAACAGGATTTTGTAGAATACGTATTTATAAATTTCACCCAGAAATTTAAAAAGTGAACTCCAGGATGTTATATTGGTTGGCTGTTGTTGCATAAATCCAAATGCACCACTACAGCTAAACAAAACAAAGGGGATAAATGTTAAAACTGCAGATAAGAATGCACTATCCATGCCACTACCTTTTTAGTTTAATGTTTTGGTTCCCTGCTCTTTTAACCTCTCTTTTTTTCTCTTTTTTTTAGCCGACCACAATCATCGGCTGAATCTTTTCTACCTTGCCAACGATGTGATCCAGAACTGCAAAAGAAAGAACGCCATTGTGTTTCGTTCGGCCTTCTCCGATGTTCTTCCAAATGCTGCCCTCCTCATCAAGTGAGTAGCTTCATTGTGTTTATTCAGCTCTTTGTTGCAGTCAGACCTTCTTATTGTTTTTGTTGTTTGCCAGTGAAATAGGAAATGCATCTCCTCCGCTTTTTATCACGGTCTTGTGCGTCGTTTTTTTGTTTTGTTTTTTTCTCCTTTGTTAGAGATGGAAAAGTCCGCAAATCGGTTGAGAGGATCTTTACCATTTGGGAGGAGCGGAACGTGTATCCTGAGGAGGTGATATCCCAGTTTAAGGCCGGCTTGCACAAAAAGGAAAAGGAGCGAGAGAAGCAAAAGGAAAAGGAAAAGGAAAAAGAAAAGGAAAAGCAGAAAGAAAAGGAAACTCCATCAGCAAATGGTTTGTATCTCAACTTATTCATTTAAACTCTTCATGCCGATCAAGTCAAAGTTATTTCATAAATTTGCTGCAGATTCTGTCCGTCCATAAAAACAAACTCAGAGTTGTCATATTAAGAGATAAAATAAGCCTCTTCTTTAAATTGGGATGCTTAAGAAACTTGGTGGCCTAGTTTTTATTTTATTTAACATAAAGGCAAACAAATAGGTTGTGCTTTAGTAGTAGAGGGAAAATGGATGTTTTATAGAAAGTATCACTTTAAGATGAGAGCAAAGTTTTCTCTGTAAAACATTGTAGCGGTAATCTCATGGTTTTCCCTCAATGATGAAAGTATTAGTCCTTTTATTATAAGGTTAGATTATTTATTTTTTAATTGAACGCTGATCAAAGGTTGGTCATAGATGGAAGAAAAATCTTCCAGGAAAACTTGAGTGTTTAACGATGGTTAGATCTGTCCTGTTTGTGGGGGGACAGCAACTCGTCCAGGCTGATTCACACTTGAGTTTAGATGGACTTCAATTAATTGTTGCTGCAAAAGGATGTTAAATAAAAACAGGAAATGTTGTCTTTTTATCTTTAGTTGTGTTTGCTTTTATTTTTGTGTCATGTTTGTGTCACACTTATGCAGAAACATAAAAGGATTTAAAAAAAAAAAAGGTTCACACGCTTTGCAGCACCAGTGTAAATTACTTTAGTGTGTTTCTAATGCCGTTTCTGTTCTTTTAGCTCCTTCCAGCACCAAAGCTGCCAGCACTAAAGCTCCAAGCACTAAAGCTGCGCTCAAGTCCAAGATTGTTGCAGAGTTTACAGTAGGCCTCCTGAATATTGTTGCCGTTTGAAATACTGCTTCTAATATTAAGCCAGTACAAATCTCTTCTTTTTGTATCTTCACTCTTATTTGCATTTCTTTTCCAGCCCCACTCCCTTATCGAGCAGCTGACGAGGTACCAGCAAGCTGCTGCCGAGGAGCAGATCAGAGAGAAACGGCTTGAAACCCTCAGGGTGGATGTCTGCAGCTCGGAGGCCTTCAAAAGACTCAAAGGTCGGGTGTTTCCTGATCATCAAAACCCGCTTTTCTGCTAACATCTTAAGCTCATAAAACTTCCTCATCCTTATGTCTCCTCTTGTCTGTAAAAATGCACGATAAGTGGAAATGATTAAGGTTGAACTCGTTTTATTTACCAGCTAAATGTGTTTCAGAGATGAAATCAGGGCTTTTTATAATTCAAGAAAAACACTTTGAGGTAAAATCTGTTTAAATCACATGATGACAGGTAGCACAGTATACTTCTATACACGAAAGTTTGATGAAAGACACATGAAGAAAATCTGTGGGGGGGACCCATAAGTTTGACACAACTTTAAACAGAAATTAAACGACTGATCCCTACAGAAGACTGAATTTGTTTAACACCATATTGGGTGTTCAGATTCAGGGGCTGCATCCTTGGAAGGACCCAGCGTTCCTATAAAGGACTCATGAGTGGATGTACATTCTTACTTTTACAGCTCAAAATATCTATAAGGAGCTTCCCTGCCTTAAAAAAAGATCTTGTCAAAGAAAAGCTTTCCAGTGGACAAAGAGGAGCACTGCTAAAAGGGATCTAAAAGTAAGTAAAACCTTCTTGAAATCAGTATATTTTCCTTGATTTAAGCAGGTAAATAAGACTATTTGCCAATGGAATAAGATTTTTTCACTTAAAATAAGAACAATTCATCTCCATAATCTTCCTTCAAGTGCAGGATGTCTAATTATCTTATTTTAGGGGTAAAAATACTCCTTCCATTGGCAAAGAGTCTTATTTAGCTGCTCAAATCAAATAAAATATACTAATTTTAAGAAAATTTTACCAACTTTTAGTTCCCTTTTTGCAGTGAGAAGTTTTTGGATATATGGTCATGCAGTTTCCTCCAAGTAGGAAATGCTCAGTTTTAGATCATCTTCTTTTTTGCATTTCTGTTGCGATCCTGAAGTCCTGAATAAACATCATGGTACAGACATCCTGACCACTTTTCTCTGGGCAGAAGCTCTTATTGTGGATTCTGTTTGGAGGATTTCAAGACAAAATGTCGGAGAATAACAAGAATATAAGGTTTTCTATTTAGAATTGATTTTCCTTTTTTTCCCCCCCCTGGGTCTGGATAAATATTGACAAAAAATTGTTTGAGAAAATTTCTAGAAGATAAAAGAAACCTCAAATAATTTTAAAGAGAAAAAGGCTGTTTGCTTTCCACATTTTGGTTTGAATTGATATGAATATTTTAAAATTTCATATTTAGTTTTTTACTTTCTGATCTGGGGTCCATTCAGTCCATAATAAATAGGACCATAATACAACCCGTTTGCTCTCTAGACAACTTTAGATTAGATTTTGAAATAGAGATCAAAGTTAGTCCAGAGTAGGGATGAGTACCTTTTAACATTTTAACCAACACTCTGTGCCTATGAATGGGTACCGGTACTTAATGGTACCTATTTTTACTACTTTTGTGTGTTTATGTAATAATAAATGTTAGTTTATTAATAAAATCTCTAAAATGTTTATTTTAACATAGTTATTTATCAGTATATAAACTTCTTTGAGTCTACAAATAAACCTTTATAAAATAATTTGTGAATTTTAATACATTGCCTGAATCCACAGCACATAAAACAATTTTTTACCAACACAACAGTTATCAGTGACAAACGAGGGAACGAGGTGAACAAGGGATTGATGCTGCATGTGAATAAAATTCAGGGGATTGTTTTAGTGCAATAGTTTCCAAGAAGAAGGAAAAAAACTATATTAAAAACATATTTTTCTTAGTCATTTACAATGAGTCTCTTTGCTCAGACTACAGAGGAGTTAGACCGCTGCTCTCCTAAAACAATAACTATGAAGCTTCATAAATAACCCCAGAATGATGCTTTCAAAGGAAGTCACCAATAACAGAAGAAAGTTGCTAGTCGCCTTTTTTGAAAAAAGGTTGCTGGATGGGTTTGAAAAGTCACTAAATATAGCGATAAATTTGCTAAACAGGCCGCAGTGACCAGGTGCTTCCTCAGATTAGAAGTTTTCTCTCCGCTGGCCTTGAACTTTAACCTGACAACAGCCAGCTGTATGTATCGCTCCGCCTAGCTCCACTCACATACATCTGGGACACGGCCATAGGAATTGCCTTTACTGAAGGCTGGGCCTTATCAAAACTCCTTGCATATGATTGGATAAGCCACTTGTCTGTCATCTTTATCAACGTGCTATTTCAACCAGTCACACCGAAGCTAACCCGTGACGCTGATGAGACCGACGCCGGAAAAAAAACCCATTTTTTATTTTTTTATGTGTTTGCGGCTCTAGTGCAGGGTTTCCCGCAGCGCTATCTTGGCGAGGCGGCCGCGGAAAACGTGTCGTCCACACCCCCCCCCCCCCCCCCCCCCCTCCGCTCCGCAGAAAACGTGTCGTCCACCCCCCCCCCGCGCGAGTCGGTCCGCCTCGCAAAAGCAAATCCATGCGGGAAACACTGTAGTGGCACACCTTTTATTGACAGTGAGCTGACAGGAAGAGGGGGAAGACAGGCGGCAAAGCGCCGCGGGTCGGAGTCGATCCCGGGCTGACCGCGTTGAGGACTAAAGGCCTCCCAATATGGTTAGCGCTAACCGCTCCGGGGCGCGTCCGCGTACGCGCCCCGGAAAACAAAACTTGCCAAATCCGGTCGGGAGAAGGGCGAAAACATGGTTTCCACCAACAAAAGCCTTCAGAGGCGTTCTCTGATGTTCTTTTAATGAAACAATATCAGATAAATTGGACAACACGGAGGAAATAGCAGCATCAATGCTAACGCTTGCTTCCTCGATGCGAGCCGCCATTGTTGTTGGAATCTCACGGTGGCGTCTCCACTACGTCACATCCATGAAACACCCGCCCTGCGTCCTGATTGGCCAGACCAAAAATTTGGTTGGGGAAATCATTTTCAATGAGCCGTGTCCCAGATGTATGTGAGTGGAGCTAGGCGGAGCGATACATACAGCTGGCTGTTGTCAGGTTACTTGAACTTCGCCTCACAAACATTGCAGTGAGCGTGATCTATGTCACATTTTGAAAAGAGGTTGAAAACCTTGTACCGTTTTTATTTTTACGTGAATCAGTTCCTGGCAGTACCGACAGGATTCGGTCGGCACCTATAAAAGTACCGAATTCGGTACCCATCCCTAGTCCAGAGGCAACAAAAGCCTTATAACGGCCCTAAACCATAAACTCTGACGCCATGTTGGTGTTTGTGAAGCTGCTTTTCTAGTAGGTTTAAAGTTAATCATTTGTACCGTAATGTCCAGAATAAAATAGCAATTTAAGTCTGGGAAAGCGTTGCATCTTTGTAATGAAGAATGTACAGGACCCCTAAGAGTAATGCATGAATTATCTGATTTTATAAAGAGATTATTCAGTGGAGCACAGCTATAGTTTCATTCAACTACTACATATGAGCTTTTTCTTATTTTTCTGATGTTTATTTATATTTCCTGTTATTTTAAATATGGAAAATGCTTTCTTTTTAAATTGAAACTGTCCCCTTTGCAGTTTAGTCTTTCAAAAATGCATTACTTCAATTCTTTTTGAGGGGTTTAAAAGTTTGCCTTTATCAAAAAAATAATCAACATAATATTTTTTTTATATATATATATTTCCTGGGTTTGTTTAACTTTGTTTTTTGTTGTTCAATGTTTCACTTATCAGACAAAGCAGGAGGAAATAAGTTTGCAAAGGACTTTGAAGAAGGCAGTCTGAAGCTGGAGGAGTTTGTGGGCTTCCTAGAGAAAGAGCTCAAAACTGGACCTCCTCTGCTGGAAGCTCTGGGAAATGCAGACATCTTCTATGAGATGCAATACAAGGAGGTTAAGATCGTGGCTAACGTAAGTGGGTTCTTAACGCACAAGGATAGCGATACTTAATGTTTTAACTTCTTTTTTAGAGTTTGACAGAGAAATTCACATGAATCTTTTTTAAACGTGAGACATGACTTCAGATGGCGGTTAAAATAGAAATAAGACGTTTGCATGTTTCTCCCTGTGGATGCGTTGATTCTCCTTCCTCCCACAGTCCAATGACATGACTGGTAATTGGGAAATTAGTTAATATAAATTGCCGTTGGGCATGAGTGTGCGTGGTTGTTTGTCTCCGTGTTGCCCTGTGATGGACTGGTGGCCTGTTCCTTGTTGTGCACCGCTTCTCCCCCTATGACGGCTGGAGATGGGCACCTGCATCCCTGCAACGATAAACGGGTATAGATAAATAAAATAGATTGCTAAAAAAACACGGATTAGATTTCAACAAATATAAGACGGTCCTTTTTCATTTTAAGTTGTTTGAACAAAGTGTATTCATAAATACAATGAGGCAAAAAAAGTATTTAGTCAGCCACTGGTTGTGCAATTTCTGCCACTTAGAAAGATGAGACGTCTGTATTTTTCATCATAGGTAATAAATATCCAGGAAATGACGTTGTAGGATTTTTAAATAACTTATTTGTAAATTATGGTGGAAAATAAGTATTTGGTCAAGAACAGAAGTTCAGCTCAATACTTTGTAGCATAACTTTTGTTGGCAATGACGGAGCTCAAATGTTTCCTGCTAGTCTTCACCAGGTTTGCACACGCTGCTGTTTTGGCCCATTCCTCCATGCTGATCTCCTCTGGAGCAGGGATGCTTTTTCCCTCCATAAATCTTCTATGGGGTTGAGGTCTGGAGACAAGCTATGCCACTCCAGGACCTAGAAATGCTTTCACAGAGCCACTCCTTCGTTGTGCGAGCGCGGTGTGTTTGGGATCAATGTCACGCTGGAAGACCCAGCCACATTCAATCTTCAGTGCTCTCACTGACGGAGGAAGGTTTTGGCTTAAAATTTTAAGTTACCGTATTTTCCGGACTATAAGTCGCTCCGGAGTACAAGTTGCACCACACATAAATTTGCATTATAAAGAAGGAAAAAAACATATATAAGTCGCATTTTTGGGGGAAATTTATTTGATAATATACAACATCAAGAACAGACATGTCATCTTAAAAAGGCAATTTTAAATAAAAATAGAACAGAGGCAACAACAGGCTGAATAATTGTACGGTTAGCTTACGCTACATGACACAACTGAGAACGTGCCTGGTATGTTAACATAACATATTAAAAGCTATTCAGATAACTATAGCATAAATAACATGCGAAGAAGTTAACCAAAGCGCCCGTGTCAATCCAAATAACTAAAATCCAGTGAAATCTTCATCCTCGGTGTCACTTTCAAATAACTCCGTTAACTCCGGAGGTAGAAGATGCGGCACTTCCGCTTCTACGTCGCTTACGTCTGATTCAACACAGGCCTAGAGCGCCCTCTTGTGATTTGGTGTGAAAATAACAGGTGTAATGATATACCGTTAAAAATGTGTAATAATTTCACACATAAGTCACTCCAGAGTATAAGTCGCACCCCCGGCCAAACTATGAAAAAATCTGCGACTTATAGTCTGGAAAATACGGTATATGGCCCCCCTCATTCTTCGCTTAACGCGGATCAGTCTTCCTGTCCCCTTTGCAGATAAACAGCTCCAAAGCGTGATGTTTGCATTCCCACGCTTCACAGTAGGTACGGCGTTCTTGGATGCAGATCAACATCCTTCTTCCTCCAAATACGAGTTGAGTTGGTGCCAAAAAAGTTCTATTTTGGTCTCATCTCACCACATGATATTCTCCCAATCCTCTTCTGGATCATCCATATGCTGTCTGGGAAACTTCAGATGGGCCTGGACATGTTCCGGCTTAAGCAGGGGGACACACCTGGACCTGCAGGATCAGAGTCCCTCTCTGTAGTGTGTGTTAATGACGGTAGCCTTAGTTACTTTGGTCCCAGCTCTCTGCAGGTCACTCATCAGGTCCCTCCGTGTAGTTCTGGGATTTTTGCTCACTGTTCTCGTGATCGTTTTGACCCCATGGGATGAGATCTTGCCTGGGGCCCCAGATCGAGGGTGATTATCAGCGGTCTTGTACGTCTTCCGTTTTCTTATAATTGCTCACACAGTTGATTTTGTTCACACCAATCTGCTGCCTATTGGAGATCCACTGTTCCCAGCCTGGTGCAGGTCTACAGTTTTTTTTTTCCTTCGACAGCTCTTTGGTTCTGGCCATAGTTGAGTTTGGAGTCCATCTGAAGCTGTGGACAGATGTCTTTTATATAGTTAATGAGTTCTAACTGGGGTCATTAGTACAGGCAACGAGTGGAGGACAGAAAAGCTTCTTAAAGAAGTTGTTACAGGTCTGTGAGGGCCAGACATTTTGATTGATTGTGGGTGACACAATACTGTATTTTTCGGACCATCAGGCTCACCTGATTATAAGACGCACTAAATACTCATCACCAGTGTGTAATATCACTCCGCCCCTTCACGTACACAGCTCTCTATCCGTCTCTGTCGGGAGGACAGAGTAGTTGGACTACATTGCCCTGTTTCTAACATAAGGCCTAAATAAACGTAACTTTTTTATTTAATTAACTTACTAGGTTTATTGTTGCTAGCGCGTACTCTAGGCATGGGCTGCCTAAAGGCTCCCACATACTCTGGCGTAATGTGAGCTTGGCGGACTCTGCCCTGACTCTCCGCGGATGTTTTACTCTTCATGGTCCAGCGTATTGTTGCCGACATTTCTTGTGGCATTTTCCTAAAATTCACGCACTTTCTGCCAGTGGGACGAAGCGGCAGAACTGATGGTAAAATGTGATTAGCTAGCTGAGAACCTAGAGGCGTTTCTTTTCCAGGAGCCTCCCACCGCACACCTGTCAGTGAGAACAGAGAGGGACTGTGATGCTGCGTCTTTGTGACCGCCTGCTTGGAGCAGCTCAGTGTATCAAGCTCGGTGTCACGTATAAAACTGTTTGATGTAAAGAGTTCTTAAAATTGACTCGTTAAAATTGAGCTCTGTACATACCTGTACATGGTAAGCTCCGCAGGGTGAATTACGCTCGACTATGTGGGGGTCTTGACATGAATGCAGTTCTAGTTTCAACATTACAGTCAGGCAGTCTTGTAGACAGCTCAGGGGTCCGATCAGGTAGTTGCAGTGTACCGCAATGCTCCAAATATCTATTGAGCGGCGCGGCTTCGTTGCTAACCAAAGGTGTAGTTACACATTTTAACAGATTTCTGAGCGCATTTTACCTCATAAAATCGGTCAGTAAGCACAACGGCAATCATATATATAAGGTGTACCATCAATTTTTGAGAAAATTTAAGGTACACCTTAACCAAAACGTACTTTTTTTCAATTATTATTTAATATCCTACAATTTAATTTCCTGTTGTGTATTTTTTCTGATTTTTGTCTCATAGTTGAAGTGTACCTATGATGTAAATTACATACCTCTCATCTTTCTAAATAGAACTGGCACAATCAGTGGCTGACTAAATGCTTTTCTGCCCAACTGTACAGGTTCATGATAGAATTGTAAAATATTATATACAGATTTGTTTAATAAAAAAACGCCCAAAAGCTATCACTTCTGTCACTCTGGAAGAAGGCTGTGTTTAAAAAAAATAAATAAATCTTTGTAAATGTATGTTACGTTTTTATTATTTGAAACGGCTGTAACACATTGAGTTAGAGGGAAGTAGAGGAGACCTGGTTTAACAAATTTATAATGCCTTTTTGTTTTTATTGAACATTGTATTTACACCTTCTTAGGCGTACAATGCCTTCGCCAACCGAGTAAATGGCCTCAAAAAGAAACTGGACTCTCTCAAGGCAACGCTGTCTGGCCCTGAGGACTCTCCCATCCCCTCTCCCTCTGAAGATGCTCCCTCACCCACTGGCTCCGACTCGCCCTTCCTGGAAATGGAGACGTCCCGGGCCAAGGTGGATCCGGAGCTGGACGGCAAGGCCATGGATGACGGAGAACCCCAAAATGACAACAGAGACATGGAGGACATGGACATGTCTGATGAGGAGGCCAGCACTGTTGCTGCTTCGCAGGGTGAGTTGTGGCTGTGCGGCTCTGCTTTACAGAAATACGTTTGTTTGGTTTTTTTTCAACGCAAACTGGCATCATTGCTCAGAACCAAAGGAGGCTTTTTTTTTGCGCACATAAACCGTGTCGGACATTTGTCTAAAAATAAGTAAACAGTGGAAAAAGTTGCCGGAAGCTAGTTTGAAGATGCAATCAAACCTGAAAAATTTTTAAAAATGTTGTGGTTTTATCTTCTTTTTACACTCCTAGATGGAAAGGAAGACGAGGAATCCACGGCTGTCTCCAAGACGAAGTCAGACGCAGCATCCAAACCCCCCAGCACGCCTACGAGGCCTTCAAAGGCCAGCCCGTCAGCTGTTACCACCGCAGCCCCAGTGACACCAACGTCGGCTAAAGCCACCGCCGCCCCCACCGCCCCTCTGGGAGTCAATCTGGCCAAGGTGGACCTGGGAAAGATCAGCTCCATTCTCAACTCGCTTACCTCGGCCATGAAGCACACGGGTAGGTTGGGGGTGGGGGTGGGGGTGGGGGGGCTCACTGTCGGCGTACCGCGAGTGAGCTATTTTTAGAAACGTAACGTCACGATGACGTCACATCACGTGGTACGCAGTAGGGCAAGCTTGCATAGTCCGCCGCTGTTTCGCTGTAAAAGAGACATGCGTTACCCTTGGTTTTACTCGGTAAACGACTGCTTTTTCCAAATCTAAGACCATGGTTTTTAAACATTGTTGCTATGGAACGTGCAACAGCGACTCGAGGTACGCTGATCGGCCGCATATGAAGGATGTTTTTTGAGCTGGGTTCACCGGGGCGGTCGGCCTACACAACAGTTCAACCCGGAAAAAGTTACCAAATTCGCGTACATATGTAGCAAGCATTTTGTTGGAGGAAAGGGCACAACCGAAGAACATCCTGACCCAATTCCAGCGACATCAAGTAGTGAACAGGTAAGAGTATTTTGGTGGCCGACATGTTAATAATGAAGCGCCTGCTACCATGATAGCATATAGGCTATCATGGTAGCAGGCGCTAACATGATACCCTGCTACCAGGATAGCTTACTCAAAAACATTTCAAATAAGACAAACATTAAACATATACTGATCCCTGGACGGTGATTACAAACAGAAAAACGGCCGACGCTGCCATGACCGCCGCGCAGGAAAAAAAAACAAAGCTTACCGTTCATCAACTCTGCCAGTTTTCCAGTCTTTTTAAGCCCTCGACACTCAAGCCATCGTTTGAGCTGAAGGTTGGTGTGTTCTTCGACAGTGCGGCCAGTAATCCGTGCGCCTGGAACATCGTCTTGGGAAAGTTTAACGGCTGTAATGTCGGTCATATCGCTGTTTATGTTGCGCGTGTAATAGCTGGTTGCTACGGGCGTTCTCTACCTGTATGTCCTACCTAAGCGGCAAAAGGGGCGTTGCTCTTGAGTCGGTGACGTCACGTGCGTGGTTCCCCATTCACCAGATAAACAATTATGATGCAGTGAAAAAGCAAAATTAACTTTCTTCTTATCCATATTTGTTCTTTGCACGTTTTTCGGACTTTTAAATGGCTTCCTTTTTATCCGGTTGAGTCTATTTAACAAAAACAAGTTGAACACATCAGCTGTTGACTGGTGTAACTGTGCATTTTTCTTTTTTTCCACCAACCTGTGGAATCAGGCCTGGACATGCAGACCTGTTGCATTTGTTACAGTCTACCTTATCAGACACACTGCAAAAACAGAACTAAAATAAGTAATATTCTCTTAAAATAAGTGTATCTGTCCTTAAACTGAGCAGGTAAAAAAACATTATTTGCCAATGGAATAAGATTTTTGCACTTAAAATAGGAACAACTCATCTCCATCATTTCATTTCAAGTGCAGGATGTCTCTTATCTTATTTTAGAGGTCAAAATACTCATTCCATTGGCAGATAATATTATTTACCTGCTCAAATAAAGGACAAAAACGCACATTTTAAGAACATTCTACTTATTTTTAGATCCGTTTTTGCAGTGCAACATCCTGGTATTGCTGTCTGTTCGCTCACTGGCCACTTTATTAGGTACACCGTGATGAACCCGTAACCCTATTCTCATAATCTCTAACACTGTATTCCTTCAGAACGGCCATAATTATTGTGACGTGGATCTAATAATCTGTTGGACACCTTCCTCTGTCCTTTTCAGGAAGCTCATTTAAGAGTATTGAGCTTTGTGTCATGGTCCGTTATGTTGCTGGAAGAAGCCTTCAGAAGATGGATGCGCTGTGGTCCCAAAAGGGATGGACATCAATGCTCGGTTGAGCTTTGTTTGAACTCAAAAGACTGCTTTGGTACTAATTGGCCCAAAATGTGCCAAGAAACCATTTCAGCGACACCCTGAACTTTTTATCTTAGGCAGGATGGAGCCATGCTTTAATGTTTACCCCACATTCTGACTCTGAATGGCCGCGCTGAAATCCACACTGATCAGACCAGTCTGGATCTGTTATTGTCCAATTTTGAGTCGACGTGAATTGCTTCCTGATCAGAAACGGCTTCCAGTGGTCTTCTGCTTCTGCTGCTCATCTGTTCAGAGTGTGAGACGTTATTTTTCATACGTTGACTGAAAAGCAAGTTTATTTGAGCTGCTCTTGTCTTCCGTTAACCAGTTTGCCCGTTCTGACATTAAATGGCATTTTTATTAACACGAGCAGTTCAAAGGATATTTTCTTCTTTTCTGACCATTGTCTGCTAACACAAGAGATGGCTGCATGAGAGAATCCCAGGAGAAACTTCCTGAAAAAAATAAAAAATAAATAAAAATAAAAAATAAATATATATATATATATATATATATATATATATATATATATATATATATATATATATATATATATATATATATATATATATATATATATATATATATATATATATACTTTAATACCTTATTACCAATATGATATGGTTTCTGTTCATAAACCTCTATCTTAGCTCTCCTGAACAATAAATAATGACTTTATACCCTAGTTTTCAAATCTTAAATTTATCGAATCTGTTTTTAGAGATTTTTTTAAGCTGTAGCACGCAGCTTAGATTTCAAAGTCTGCTTTTATTTTGAAAGTGATGGCCTGGTGTTTTTCCGCTTGCTGCTTTGTTGAGCAGATGGAAGCAGGCTGATCTCAGGTAAGCAACATTTTAGAGAAACAGGAGTTTCTTCAAGAAGCTGTAACTAATGGCTAAAAAGAGATTAAACTGCGACTGAATTTTTTGTAAGTAATTGACTAAACACAAAAAAACTCAACAACTTAACTTAAAATAGGGAATCATCAGGCGTTTCGGTTTTAACACTGTAAAAGCATCAAGAATTAGTTTGAACATGCACATTTTCTTTGTTTTTGTGGATATTCTCTACTTATCGTTAATATTTTTATTTAAACATAAGGTACAATTATCAATCGATTATGTCCATAGTATTTATGCTAAATATGAACACAGCTTTTGCTCATCAGTATGGTGAACTTTTTTGCATTGTCTGCTCTGCTGTCAGAAGGAGATAAAAATTATGTTACAGGTTATAAAGTTTACATCTAGAATAGTTGGGATTTTTAATGGCTGGTACCAAATTGTTATTTTCTATTAGATGTGTTATGCCTGTTCCTAAATGTTTTTCCCCCGAAGAAGTATGGCTCATAAAGGAGGAAAATCTATTCCAGTTTGTTCAATATATTGGTTATAATCATACAAAAAATTAAGGATTTAACAAGATTATCCCTGTTCTTAACAGTCTGACATTTTTATACGGCTCATTAAACTTGCGTATCTAAGGATAAGCTGATGGGTTTTTTTATAGACTGTCTGTATAGATGTCTAGGCTTTATTGTAGTTCATCTATTGGGGAGGGGGGTGAATAATCAGATTTTGTATTCTTTATTTTTATTTGATCACAAATCAGAGCCAGTCTATTGTAAATTGGCTGACTTTGAACAACCGATTGGAGCCTATAAAATATAATTCATTCTGTTGGTCAGGGCATCTATAGTAGTGTTTACAGTTACGTATGTGGTTGTTTGGGACATTAAACTTTGGGCTCCTAACACCTAGAAACAGAAGGTGTTATAACTGTGATTGTCACACATTTTACTTTATCTCTCTTTTGGAGACTTGTTTAAAGAAGCAGATGAATCAATATATTGCTCTTGGTGTGATATATTCCAGCTATATGGAGGTTTGTTGTCCCATGCAGCGGTCAGAGTGGAGACTGAACTCTTTGTGAAACAAGGAGGTTACATCGGCGTTCTGAAACTCTGGTTTTCACCAATTAGCTGTGCAAATGTACTGGTAACCATGAATCTGTCCATCTGTCCTTGCCGTTCTCCCAGCTCCTACTCCGTCTCCTCGGCCATCTCCCGGGACCCCCACCACCCCCACCGGCCAATCAGCAGCCTCCAAAGGGACCCCGCCAAGTCCCGCTTTGGCCAGCATCCTGTCGCGTGTTGACATCACCCCTGAAGGGATACTAAACGCTCTGTCTAAAACCAACACACAAGGTTGGATCACATTTCTTCCTTTTTGTTTGATTTAGAAATGAATAATATACAGTTTGTGTCACATTTTTATTATCTTTTTATCATCTCAAAGCAGGTTTGTCATCTCTCCTTCAAAGTGTGACTCACACCTCCTCCGCTCCCACCAACCGAACCTCCCCAGACTCATCAGGTGTCAAAACCCCAGTGACCCCGACCACACCGAAGACCAAACCCGTTCTGGGGAATAGCCTCAAACAAGACGAGCCTGGAAGACCCAGAGACTGGGAGAAGGAGAGGCAGCTCTCTCCTCCCCCGCCTCCACCCCCTCCTCGCACTTCAGCTCCCTCTGTCTCTCCCCCCAGTTTAGAATCAAAGATCAACAGTTTCCTGCAGGGTAACCCAGGGTTTAGCCTGGCGCTGGGCGACGCCAGCCCCGACGGGGTCGACGGCACCCCGGTGAGGGACGAGGCAGCCGGCACGCCGACGCAGGACGAGATCATGGACACGCCCGGAGCCGGGCCGGAGTCTCTGGGCTCGTCTGGCGGCCATAACCTCTCGCCGACGGCCTACCGCAACGATCCGTGGGACGCGGCCGTCGCCACATCCGGAAGCAACAAAGACGGAGACTTTCACGGCTCCTCGTCCTCCTCCAGGTTTGGTGCAGGAAAAAAGAGCAGCGGCAAAGTGAACGACGAGGGGGCGACGAGGAAGCAGGTGTCGTCTTCCCCTGGCAATGACTTGAAGGGTAGGAACAGCAGGGCCGCGGGGGAGCGCAGACCCTCCGCCGGCACCAGGAGGGCGAGCACGGGGTCCGACGATGGGGGTCTAGGTGGGAAAAAGGACAACGGGAAAGAGTTGCCAGCTGCCGATGCGAAGGAAGGTCGGTACCATCGCATTGAGACGCTGGTGTCGCCCCACACTGAAGGCGCACCGATCCAAACTGTGGGGTATTCAAACCGCCCGCCTGCCGGAGAGCGCATCAAGACAGTCGAGAGCATCCGCGTGATTGGTCGAGGCTCTCGGCGAGGGGGAGGGGCCGGGAATCGGCCTGGGGCTTCGATGTGGTTTGAAGAGGAGGAGTACATGGAGGGTCAGCCTCCATCACCTCGAGTTATGCCTCCTCCTATTAACATGGGTCAGGGAGGCGCTGAAGACATGAACCCCTCCATGCTTCCTCCGCCGCCGCCTCCTCCTCCTCCTCCACACCACGTCCCACATCTTCACCCCCCTCCGTCTCTTCCTCTCCCTCCTCAGACTCGCTTCCCGATGCCGTACCTGACTGAAAACATGCAGACTCCTCCTCCATCGCTGCTCCAACCCCATCTCCATCCTTCATCCCCCTTCTTCACCGCCGCGCCCCCCATCCCCCGACTGCCGCCGCCGCCTTCACTGCACGGCATTTCGCCTCCCCCTCCGCCCCCGCGCCCTGCCCTCCCCCACTCTGTGATGGTGGGGGGAATGCTGGTCCCCGTGGACCACGCCTTGTCTCTTCCTCCGTCAGTCAGACCTGAGGGTGCAGAGCGTGGCAGGATGGGGCCCAGAGGAAGGAAGGTGACCCCACCTCCGCTCATGTCCTCGCTGCTAGGCGAGCCTCCCAAGCTTCCCCGTCCCGGCACAGTTAAAGAGCCTTTAATCCCTCGCCATACACCCCCTCTCCACCGCCCAGGTACGCCTGGCGTTCCCCCTCCTTTACTTGGCAGAGTGAAGGAGCCTTTGATTTTGCCTCTCCCCTCTCCCACATCCTCCACCCCCTCCCCCTCCACGCCTAATTCCCCCGCAGGAGACTCCGCTCTCTCCAAACCCCCGACCAGTCCTCCGGCGCAGACGCACAAACCGAGCGCCAACCCCGTCCCCCTCCTCAACCTACCCGCTCCCCGAACCCCCATCCTGCCCACACCCATGCAGCAGAGACCCCCGCTGCGAGGCCGAAGCCCGTCTCAAGACCACCCCAGAGGCGCGTTTCACGGAGGGAAGCGGGCGGGGCCCCCGTTCCGAGGCGGCCCCTTCCACGCTCAGAAGAGGCCTTACCTGCCGCCGCGCTACTGAAGGGGGTTGACTGACGAGCTGAATGAGAAGTGGCAAGCCACGCGTCTAAAAGTGCAGTGTGTGTTAGCCCTGCTGGTATGAGCCCAGATATCTTTCCTCTGTTACTTAGGTTGAAGGAAACTACCTTAGGCTGTGTGTAAATAGCTGATAAAGTCTTGATGCTTCGGCTTTAGCGGCCTCTCGTTTCACACTGTACTCAGAGGTTACATAGTGCACAGTGTTGTCTGCTATCTTTTTTTTATTTTATTTTTTCTCCCACACATCAGACGCTTTACCTTGATGGCATGACCACAAGAATAAAACGACAAGATAGTTGAAGCAGAAATTAAAGCATAGTTTTCCCGTCTCTTTTGATTCTGGGGTGACTTCACCTGAGATGTCCAGAGAAAAAAAATGCAAGAGGGACCCTAAAATCAGTAGCTCTGCTCAGGCTTACACATAAATATTACCTCCCATACTGGCCAACGTGTTTGGAAGCTTAGTATAAAAAATGAGGGGGGAAAAAAACAGCTTTCTCTGAAGATGAAGAAAATAATTCCCAGTATAGTGCTCATATAAGAAGAAAAGTACAGAAGAAAATAAGCTATTTAGTGCATTTAAACTTGAGCGGGCTTGTTGCTTGCTTCTGTTTTTTTTAACTCTTTATGTCTGGCTTCATACGAAAAGGAAAAACAACACGTTCTCAGCCTCAGTGGGAATCGTCACGTTTCCCGAAATGTTTAGAAGTTGTTCACCTGGAAACATGACAGCAAACCGTTCTCCAAATTAATCTCTTTTTAAAGGCGTACAGAATCCTCCACACTTAACGGCACCGTGCGGTAAAGATGTGTAAAAAAAAATTGTTAAGCTGTCGCAGCATAATCTCACTGAAATTTGAATTAGATGGTTATTTTTTTTGCTTAGCCCCTCTTCAAAATGGGGAAGACGAGAGAACGTGCATGTAAGGGCAGCTAGAAAATACCGACTCTTCCAAACTCGCCCGTGTCTACAGTCAGAATAAAATAAATAAAACTGGAACAGGGAAGATGCAGTTCAACTCATTTTAAGGCTTTTGCACACATCTTAAGCGGCGGTGCCAATAACTGGTGGGATCTGTACGCTGCAAAGCAAAAACTGGTGTTTTCACATTTTGAAGTGATCTTTAGCGCTTGTTCTGATTTCCGGAGTACCTGCTGTACATATTCTTCTCTTGCTAAACCTTTTTGCATCTATCTATTCCTCCCACTGTACATTTCTACGCTTGTAAATATAAAGAGTGACTGAGTTGATATACCTTTTTTTTTTTTTTTTCTTTCTTCAAACTTGTTTTTCTACAAATGAGTCAAATTTCCCATCTTCACTGAGGGCGAGGCCTTTGGATAAGCTTTAACCCTGGAATAATTTTTTTTTTTTTGTCTGCAGTGTTTTGCATAAATTTTCTCACCGCCTCCTCTTGAGATCACTGCTCTGAAGAAAAGTTTTGGGATAATCTTCTTTCTGAGATAAACGTCCACCTGTGTCCGTGTTCAAGTTTGGTTCATAAATACACAGAGTAGCTGAAACCGAAGGGAGCATTAGTTTAATCCACACTTCCTAGGCTTTACCATGTTTTGACAATAATAAAATTCAGTTTAGATTAAAAAGGACAGAGGGGGGGGGGGGCTTTGATTGGTTGCAATTTATTGCTTGAATTAAATCATGTTATCAGTTGGTTTGTATTTCCTTCCATGTTTCAGAAAACATTGTTCTGTATACAGTGGTTTACATATTTTATGGTATCCCGGGGTAAAGCTATTTAAAAAATCTCTACACCCCAACCTTTTTTTTTTTTTGCAGTAGCATAATCATATACTTGAATTCTAAATTTCATGTTCACTTCAATTACTCTGATGGTGCACACACTTTTGCTCTCACTCCTCCTTTTTCTTGGTAGGGGAGAGTTTAGTTTTAACTACAGTTAAAACTAGTTTTAACTGTAGAGTTTAGTTTTAACTAAACTTACAGTAAGAGGGATATTAACCATTCCTCTTTCCACTATCTACATCATTATCTGACCAACGGTCTAGTTAAAGCCCTGGTTGAGTTTAGCCAAGTCCACATGTGTTTGTTTGGTTAGGACTAAAAAAAAAAAGGCTTTTCTTCGGCACTCCTTTCATATAACCAGTTGGCACATGGATGGCCTCTAATGGTTGATATGGTCCGTGATGCTACTTATTGTTGCAGCTCTCTTACATTGAGCTTTAAATGTTTTATTTTTTTAATTTTTATTTAATTTTTATTTTTTTACCTCCTAGTCCTTTTCGGTAAAACAAATGGGCCTCTGAGTGACATCTATACCCCTAGGAAACAAAGTTATGGATTAATAAAGTGACTGATCAACTTAAAAAAATATAAAAGAATAAAATGTTAAAGTTACATTTAGATATTTAGGGAACATTGACAGTTGTTGCCGAAGTGATATTTGAGGAAATAAAAGAGCAATTTAAAGAGTTTTTTCCCCCCTCTTTCGGATTATTCTCAATGTTTCAGTATAAGATTATGCAATCTGCAAGGGGGGTTCTGGTATTTATCAATATACATCTGAAATAATCAGAATCAAACTTATTCTCTTTGCTTCCTGCTTCATATCCATTTCCCCATTTCTAGAAGCACTTTAAGCACCTCTCAGTTCAACGTAGAGAATTAGTGGGGGGCAGACAGAGCAGTAATTGTTCCTGCTCTGCGGGGGTTGTTTCCGAGACGTCGTCATTGCTTCAGACACCTGATGATTGCAGAGTGTTGTGCTCCAAGCCCCGTTGCTTCTTTGTCTAATCTGTTGCTTCCTCTCATTTGCAGATTGAGTTTAAATAATGTCTCACAATGCTTCACAATACTGCATGAAGTCGGTGATAGGCAAGTTTTAAAATGTATCTAATCAAAGTGTTACCACGGTGTTCATAATGCCTGTTTCACGCTATCGAGATCCACTGTGTATCGTCACCTCTGCAGTTACGAGAGCTGCGAAGATAGCTTGCAGTGATTATACACTACATGGAAAATAAGCGAGGTTAATTCTTTAAATATCTGCAAGCAAACACCAAACATGGACATGTTCTGTTTTTGTCTCTGTAAATGTATTTTTCTTCTTTTCACGTCAAGAAATATTGAGTTGGAAAAAGGTTGAGTTTGAAAATGACTGAAGATGTACCGAAGCTGATGGTCTGTATATATTTGACGAATTTAACTGCTGTTCTCATCAATGATGCTATATCACTGGTCTTTGAGTGTCCAGTCCTTTCTGTTGTGATGAACATGCACACATTCTGCTGCAGCGATGTCGCCGTCAATACAAGCTTACCTCTCAAAGCAAATAGGCAATTTTCAGAACATTATAGCCATAGAATACAACATCAGTGCCTTTAAAAAAAAAACACATCTATTATAGGCGCATCTGTAATAGTTTCACTGATTTTTATAATTTGATGGCACAATTTATTGCTAAATGTAGCAACTTGTGATTTTACAAAGCTCTTATTAATATATTTTGTTTGCTATGCAGTTTCCTGTTTAAAATCTCTTACCCAAAATTATTTAAGCTTTAGTTGCACTAAAGATTTCCCCATTTAGTCACACTGCCCCGTTATTCTAACTTTGCCTTTCTAGTAATGTTTGATGACCCTGTTGGAATTTTAACTTACGTTTACAAACACCCGGACCTGATTTTAAGTGGTAAAGACCTGTTTTTATCTAGACATCCCTTTGTATGCGAGTTGTTCCTGCAATTTTTTTTTAGTTATTTATTTTTTATTTTTTTGGACCGGGGCATTAATCTACGGTTAAAACGTGTCACGTTTTAACCACTCTATGATTTACCATTTGTAAAATATTCAGAAAACCTCTACTTTTCACTGTTTTTAAATACATGATGCACTTTACAATTGCTCAGCCGAAAGCTCATGAAGAAGCTGAACACATGCGTTACCCATCTTGAGTTAGGAAGATGTTGCAATGCTGGACGTCACCCCTATCTTATTGGATCCCTTGTAATTCCCTTGCTCCCCCGTGCGGCAGAATGGTGGTACTTCATCTTGAAGCCAAACCTGAAGTTAAAAGCTTGCCCCCATAATCAGTAAGGCTTCAAAGGGGGATTACATGTAAAATATTAAATTCTTAGAGCGGACTTTTTTGGTAATAAAAAAAATAGAACGCTATTGTATTTCAGTGCATGTGTAAATACGATAATATTGGTAATCCTAGCTCGCCCGTGGTCAAAATAAAAAAAAGGGGTACTGAAGCAGTAAATGTCATATGATTAGCAACATTAGTAGTGGAAGTCTTATTTTAAGGAGAACTTTGCTTTTCTACTAATGTTTCAATGGTCTGACTAGTTGTCAACCAGATTAATTAAAACTATAGAAGGCAACAGCATCAGAATAGAGAAAAGCACTAAAATATCTCCCTCTGGTCAGCCTTGCTACTCGCCGTGATGCAATAGGTCAGCGCATGCGTAAGAAAGTTTAGTTTCTGACGTAAAATTAATCACTAATAACGTCTAATATTTGAGCTTTTAGCAATAGTGTTTATAGCTCCGATGTCTGGCGCTCTGCATCCTGCCTTTGCCCTGTATCTATTGCCGCATCTGTCGAAATGAAGGCGCGCTCTGGTGTTCAGGTCCGCGAGCGCGCACGCACTCTGCGTCACAACTCTTGTCACAGACGGACGTCGCCCACGCTCTGCTAATGTGTTTCCTGTTATGGCCGCTTGCATAGGACGAAAAGACAGACGAGATGTGTTTGTAAATGACCGTGTGAGGCAGGCGCCGTCGGGATGGCGGTGACGCAGCTGTGTAAGCTTGTCAGTAGGTCGGCGGTCCACGTACGCAGGAGGTACAGCAAGGTGCGGAGAGTTGTTATAGCAACAGGAAGCTAACTAATGCTAACGATAGCATGCAGGGCAGTGTGTGTTTACTGTAGCAGTGTTCTGTCATGAGCTGCAGCTGGTCATGTAAATCTTTTGAAAGAGTTTTATTTTTCTTAAGAATAATTGCGTATTCACACTTTTTTTATTATATGCAAAAATATTTTTGTGAACTAATTGCTTTTTTCCCCTCTAATTTGCCTTTGGGGAAACAAATTTAAGAGCAATGTGTTTGATGTCAAATGTATTCAGGGACTAAATTATATAATTTTTTGTAGTCTTCTCAGTCAGCTACCATTAAATTAAAAGCATACGAGGTATTAAAGCCATTAGTTACAAAGTACTTGCATGATAATAGTTGGGCTATTCTGGTATTATGGGTGTTCTTTAGCTAAATTGTCCCAAGCAGCAGAATATTTGAATTTCCAAGCATTCCCTCTTTTTGTATTGACATTACACAAAACATAACACTATGAGCTCTGACAGGTGAAGGGAGCAATATTAAAAATCTTGTCACCTGTTAGTGGGTTGGGGATGTTAAGCAGCAGGACAACTCTCCTCAAAATAGGTGTTGGATGCAGGAACAATGGGCAGCATAAGGATTTGAGCAAATTTAATTAGGTCCAGGTTATAATGATTAAACGAATAGGTCAGACTCTCCAACACTGCAGCTTTTGTGGGGTGGTCCCAGTCTGTAAAAGGTGGTCCACGAAGGGAACAGTGGTATACCAGCTGCAGGGTCACAGCCCAGCTTGTCTAATCCAACAGTGTTTGACTGCAGCTCATATGGCTGTATAAGTTATTGCTGGCTCTGAAAAATGTGCCAGAATATACAGTGTTTAGTTTTTTATGCATAGTCAAGTATCCCATGCTGGTGATAATGTTACACCTGTGCAATGTATTTAATTTTTAGCTCTCTGTTAGCTTATTTTCAGGAGAGCAAATTGCCTAAGTTTTCTTATTTTCTGTCACCTTTTTATATTTTTGTTTTTTAATTTAATTTTTTTCTAGGATTAGAATTTTACCCTTTTCTTTGGGGCATGAAACCGTTGTGCACTAGTAGAGCCAAGTGATCTGTTGGAGCCTAGAGCTTTTTTCTTCTTCTTCTTCTTCTTTTCTGCCTTTAGAGATTTGGTTGTTTGGACATCTCAGGAGCCTCACATGCGTAGTGTCGACAGAGCTGATTGGTCTCTGAAGAAGGATCCTCATAAAGGGTCACTATGAATAAAGCAGCACACAGATTGACTAACTGTCCTCTGGAGTCCGCCTGAATATGTTTGATTTAACGTCTCTAGCCTCACTTGTTTTACACTTTTACTACCACTATAGCTACAATTTTTTGCAGATGTCTCTCTTTGGTTTACTCAGGCAAAGTCTGTTCCATTAATACTAAATGAGCAATATGTGCTAAATGTATACATTTGATAGTATCTTGGCCTTTTTAAAGTTCACTCCAAATAATTTTAATTGATAGTATTGACAGCTATTTGTGTTAATACAAGGTTATAGGCATGGCGGGTTTCTTTGTATATCACAGTTCAGTAACAAGACAATTCAAAATGCTGTACATGAATATAACATAAGAAAAGAAAACAGGGGAAACACTGCATATGAACTGTAGCAGCAGGTCAAGATATAAGACAAGTTGGACAACAAACTAGGCAAGTAGTTTTTTAACCTTGAGTTAAAGGAACTCTGGGTTTCAGCACTTTTAGTCTTCTGGGAGTTAATTTCAGATAAGTGGAGCATAAGAACTGATTGCTGCCTCTCCGGTTCTGGTTCTTATAGCATCGGAACATGCAATAAACCAACTTGCCCTTTGGCACTGTGTGTTTGTTGGAAACAAGTAATTTAGAATGAGATGGATTTGTGTTTCATTGCAAAGAGAGCCACTAAGTCACTTACACACTGATCTGGCTGCCTTTTATGTCCCAAAAACGACCAAATCCAAATTAGTGTGCTGAACTAATGGAGACATTTATGGTGCTGCCTGAATAGCCACCAGCACTTATTCCTGGTTCTTAAGTTGTTCTGGAAAGATTCTCCCTTGCATGTCTTTTTAGTAGTTTATACTGAGAGCCAGGATTATTAGCAACTTTTTGAGTGCTGGGTCCCCTCTTGGCCTGAAACGGTGTCGAATTTGATGATTTTTTTTTCCAGTTTTGGATAAGAACAAAACAATTGTAGTTGAAAATCTTTGTATTTCATGACTTTATTCCTTCTCTTGTAGGGCTGGGCAATAAATCAATTAATTGCAATTTGCAACTCCTCAAAATTTAATTTTAGAAAATAAAGATTTATTTATTTATATATATTTTTTTTGCCAATGCACTCTCTTGGGCTAACATGAAACTTTGCACTATCTAGATCCTGAAAGGGGAAATCGTTTTGGTAATAGCATGCAATGTTGGATATATGCGTTTAGGAAAATATATTGTCAAATACTCCAAAGAAGAACCCTTTTTACCCTAAGACAAGGCACTTTAACGTATTTATTTACTTATTTTTTTAAGGTGGTGTGAAGTGACACAAGTGAAGTCTTCTTAGATGTATAACACTGTTAACAGCAAATATTTTGTGTTATATTTTCATTATTTACTATGGCGGGGCCTGCCATTTTGTTTTATAAGCAGGTTTTAAATCTTAGAATAGTTGCACTTTGAATTCAGATCAACTCCCGGAAGAGATTATTGAAATAAAAATAAGTTTTTAGAAAAATTTGCAGCTATTGTCTATGAACAAAAGAGAAACAAATAGAGTAATCAGATTCTGTAAAAAGAAAAAAACAAGAAATCGGATATTTTATTTTTAGCCATATCACCCAGCCTTATCCTTTTGTCTAAAGGTCCAGTCTATCCATCCATTTGCACCATTTATTATTACTACTTAATCCTATTTTCGTTTATTCTCTCCTCCTTCCAATTGTTTTTTTTTTCTATGCTTAAACTATTTTTTCTTCTGCCCTCTAGTTATTTCTTTATTCTGCCCTTTAGTTATTCCTTTTCTACTGTGTTTAGCTTCTTCCCGTGCTTCCTTCTGTCCTTGCTACTTTTTGATGTCCCTTCCTTCTGTCCTTCAATTTTTAGTTCCTTTCTTTTCTCCTTTTGATATTATAATACCTTTTTATTTGTAATGCACTTTACATTTAAAAAGAAAACCTCAAAGTGTTACAAGTGAGATTATCAGGCGGATGAAAACACCAATGTATAAATAGTGCAACACCATTGTTGTGTGCGGTTACAATTCATAAGTTCTGCTAAAAAGAAATGTTTTAACTCTGAATAAGTCTGTGGTTCCATGTTCGGGGATCGGCCGAGCAAAAAAGTTATTTTCCTCTCTGTTGGTTGTTCCTTCTGACCCTCCATCCTTTCATTCCTCTTTTCATGTTTATTTTTATGAATTTTATCCTTTTTGTTTTTTTCGTCCTCCTGTCAGTTGTTCTGCCTTCATTTTGTCCTTTTGTTTTTCCCCTTTTCATTCCTTTCTTTTCAGATATCTGGGTCACCTATGGCTAATGTTCAAAGCCGTTCACCGTGGATAAATCTGCCAAATATCCATCAGTGTTTAATTATAATGGCATAACAACACAGATATTACACTATAGAAGTATGAAATAAAAAATGGGTTCCATCTCTGTGAGGTCCTTTCCTCATGGGTTAGACATGAAATTTCAGATTTCACTGATTTAAATAAAATCTGGTGGTACCAGAATTTCTCATTTGTACCACTAGAGGAAGCCTGAGGACCGCCAATGATTTGAGGACCACCGTTGGGAGAGTCGTCATTGACATTACCGGACGTTCTCTAGTTGGCAGGGAGGAGCAGAAACAAATAAAATACAATTATTGTAACTTATTGTCCTCCTGTGTTCATCCAAAACACATTAGCCTCATAAAATATTAATCTTTAGAGTAGAACAGTACGTTTAAAAATGGGTTCCTGTTACAACAGCATAGCTTTAGGCTGGCATTTATAGCTGAAAAGACAAATTACTGGTTATATTAATGACAGTTAAAGTTTTTCAGACTTTAATCATGATAATTTTTTGTAGACCTCTGTGCCTTCCTTTTGATATCCTGTTTTCCATCATTCCTCTCCAGCTTCAGTTGTCTCCAGCGTTATCTGAGCGCCTGCGGGTGTTTGAGTCTCTAAGGGAACAACGAGGCAAGAAGAGGAGACCTGAAGTTGCAGAAAAGCCCCTCTCCATCCACGTTACTAGTGGACAAACTGTGAAGGGAACAGCAGGAGTAACCACGCCCCTCCTTGTTGCACAGAGTCTCAGGTAAATTCATAAGATATGCACCAATGTATGGTATGTCTACTGGTGAAATGCTGTAAGGCCAAGTTTGACTGCAGGGCGAAAGGAGCCCTGGTGAGTAAGGTGAATGGGGAGCTGTGGGAGCTGGGCCGCCCTCTAGAGGCAGACTGTGAACTGCAGCTTCTTGGGTTTAACACAGCTGAAGGAAGACAGGTATGTGTTTTTTTGTTTTTGTTTTTTCAATTGTCTTCTTAATTTCTCGCCTGAGCTACGTTTCTTTTTCCCCTGATTATCCGTGAAACAAAAATTTAACCCGCTGTACAAGAACCCACTAACTTTTCTAACCTGTTTTTACTGACTGCTTTAGTTATCTAGAAGGCAATTTATGTATCGAACCTTTAAACCTTTCTGAGCTCAAACGTAAAATGGATATTACTGTACATGTAAAAAAAAATTCTTGATGTCATTTTTATATTACTCGTAAAGAATCCCTTTAAATGATTATTTTTTTTATGTTAAACCCTCTGGATCTTTATTGAGGGGGTGTTGATTGATTAATTCACATTACACAGTAATTCATATTGTTCGCAAAACGACTCATATCGTGAGTTTTTGGCCCAGACACAAATCTTTTCCAACCTAAAGACTATTTGCACGCTCTAAGCTTCTCAGGGAGCATATTGGTCTTTTTTTTTTTCTTTTTTAAGTGTGAAAATAGTATTTCTTGTTTGTCTGCATGTTATGTTATATGTGTGCATCCTGAGCCGGTGTCCTTCTAAAAAAAAACAAAACAAAAAAAAAGAAATCTCACTATGGTAACACATGGTGACAATAAAGATTCATGATTCTTGATCTCTGGTCCTAATTCGCTCAGTAACGGCCCTTATTTACAGGCGGCATGGCGGACAGGAGCGTGTGTCCTTGGGGGGGTGTTGGAGGGGGTGTTTGGAGCAGAGGTGTGCAGGGAAGGAGCGTCTGAGCTCGGACTTTTCTGTGACCACGTCTTGAGCAGCAGGTGACGTATTCGCTTGAAAAGGAATAAACTTTGTTCTTAATAAACATGTCGGTTCTGGTTCAGCCTCACTCGCTGAGCTTAGTTAGACATTAGCTCTCAAATAAATTTTCTTGGAATCAATGTTTTACTTATTCGTACATATATGTTACATCTGTATTTCTTATTTTAAGTGTCGTTACCCACTTCTAATACTCAGGGTTCCCATGCCGTCCTGAAAAGTATGGAGTTTGATTACAAGTCTGCATAAGTGTGGAACATTTTAAAATCAGTATTGGGAAAAAAAATGACTGACTTTTCAGACTTCTAATTTTCTTATCTGAAAGATAAAAAGATTGATACATCATGAAAAGCTGTTCTTCCAGTCGAAGACAGCCAAGATACACTTGAACATGAGTTCAGTGTTATTGTGCCATCGTGGAGGCCGGGAAGCGCAAAGCTAAAAGAAAATATGAAGAGAAGCATAAATAATTTTTATCGGAATGGGAGGAATGTTTTACATTTTTGTTGTTGAAGGAGATGGAAAACCCCGCTGCTTGCTATGCGAGACATCTTAAAGGATCACAACTAAAATAAATAACATTTCATCATATGCTATGGAGTTTCTAAAAGGCACTGAACTTCACAAGAATAGGATTTACATTTTAAAACGTCAAACAGAAAAGCAGCCTTGGGTTAAAAAATTAAATACAAAGCACCCAGGGACTGTCACCTGTCAATTATTTAAAAAATGTGGATTTTGCTGTTCAGCTTTTTTGCAATGCTGCTGGATTTTATTCAGGCTTTTGATGCTGAGGTGCTTGGCCACCCCTAGCCTATAAGATCATAAACTAACGGGGGAAATCTAAAAGAAATTAGTCTGGGAACGTATGAACTTTTGAGTCCTACTGAGTGTGTCATTTCTTCCACAGTTCCCTATCACTAAGTGATGTGGAGGCAAAATGTAAGGCGGCTGCAGCGCTCAGACTCCCTTTGTTCAGACTGGACCTGAACACAGCAGAGCTTCGGGAACTTTTTCAGGTCAGTCGGACTTGCTATGTGTTTCATACTATCCTCACGTGGGACCTTTAACATTTGTACTGTAAATAACTACGTCCTACATCAGGCACAAACAAATGGTATCAGTGGAGCATCACTTAAAGACCATTTAATACTGTAATTTCTTTATATAACTCTGCACAACCTAAAAATGGGATTTCTGCTGCAACTTCAGACGCGTTGAATTTAAGGCCCATTCAGATTTTCCATATGAGGTCCTAAATGACATTTCGTTGCGTCTTAAACTCTTTTCCATTCATTCTTTATTTCACACAGTAGTGGCGTTTATTGCTTTCATGTTTTGTAGTTCTGGGGAATGTAGAGTTTGCTATAAAACAGGGAATGATGCAGCGTTGCAAGCAGCTCTGTTTTTTTTTTAAGTGTATTAAGATCAAAGAGAAAACTCAAGCTCACTTTTAAACTGTCACAATGTGTTCTGCAACATTTCAGTCAAAGGCATTCATTTGATAAACACGTTGCAGAGATAAGGAACCCTGCACGATTAGGAAGTGGTTCTAAGTGTCTGACCAAATATGGCATAACATCAGCATCAGACGGTGCAGGAAACACGGCATCAAAAACTTATAGACCTTTTAAATTCAGATCATCTCATAGGTAGTAATATTCAGTTCATCATGTCTTATCACCTTGTTATATATATATATATATATATATATATATATATATATATATATATATATATATATATATATATATATATATATATATATATATATATATATATATATATATAAATAAAACACCGTCATCATAAAAGTGCACTACCACAGGATAAGTCCCATCATTTCTGCATATAGTGCTTTTATGTTAACTCACCCTTTAGTGTGGGTTCACTTTTAGTCCCCCCCTCTTTTTACTCTTTATCTGCTCTCACTTGGAGCAGATATTCTTTGAAAGTATGCCGTCTCTTTTCACTTTTATGCAGATGATTGGCAGATTTATGTGTTGGATTCAGGGTTCCTAACTCTGTTTGGACCCCTGAATTGTTTTACCCGGCTGACTCATTATATTTGGCAGGACCAACTAAATCAAATGTATCATTTGATTTAGTTTTAAAGGATTGGAGAAGTGACAGCTGGAGATGAGAGCGGATGGCTTTAAATATAGTTTTATTTTGATGGAGAGAAATAAAGACAAGTGTGATGGCATTCGGTGACCCTGAGGTCTTCTGGTCACTTTCTGAAGCTGACAAACACAAATCTTGGCTTTTAAATGGACATTCTGCTTAAATTTGACAATCCATTTCTTTTACTTTGGAAACTGACCAAGATAAAGTTCATGCTTACAAAGAAGCGCGTGCAGCTGGATTACTGTAACAAACACGTCTTTTCTGTCTGACTTTTGATACTTTGTATGGTGTCGGTGTTCTCAGGTCATTAATCTAAAATCTTGTTGGCTGTATCGGCGTCATCTGTATTTTGCTTTTATCCGTACCGCACTTTGGTCTCTGCGTTTGTTCGAAGAGCTTTATAAATAAAGTTGGATTGGAGAAACAAAGTTCGGAGGCAGAAATCCAGCAACTCGTCTACATGTTTTAAATACCTTCACCCTGGATGCAGTTTTTTTTTTTTAAGTACGCTTAAACACTTTGTTCTCTCCAGTTGCATTTACTGCCATTTGTTCCTGGCTGAGCGGCAGAAGAACGTTTTTTCTGTATCTTGAGAACTAACATTTTAGTTCTCTAAGTCTAACTTTTTAAACACTATTCTGCATCGAAACAAAGTCATCATTTCATTACTCAGCCCTGGTAGTCCTGTATTTGTGATAATTTATGTTCCAATAATTTCTCCCAGAGCTGATTATCTAATGTAGAACAGATTACTGGATCAATGTGTGCTTCTGTGCTTGTTTGTCTCTCTTCTTGTGTCTCTGCTCTGTCTTCTGTAACCCCAGTCGGTCGAGGCAGATGACCGTTCATACTGAGACTGGTTCTGCTGGAGGTTTTCCTTCCTGTTAATGGGGAGTTTTTCTTTCCACTGTCGCTTCATGCTTGCTCAGTATGAGGGATTGCAGCAAAGCCATGGACAATGCAGACGACTCTCCCTGTAGCTCTGCGCTTCTCCAGGAGTGAATGCTGCTTGTCAAGACTTTGAAGCAATCAACTGGTTTCCTTATATAGGAAATTTTTGACCAATCTGTATAATCTGACCCAATCTGTATAATATGATTGAATTTGACTTTGTAAAGTGCCTCGAGATGACATGTTTCATGAATTGGCGCTATATAAATAAAATTTAATTCAATTGAATAACATTGTGACTTGTATTATTACATTATTAGTCTTATGTTTTCTGTGTTTTTATTTGTCTGTGTGTCATAGGACAGTAAACTGAGGCTGCAGCTTGTTGAGGAGCAGACCGACAGCTCCACTGTCACCGTCTACAGGCATGTATGCGTGTTAACCTGCTTTGTGGTTCATGGTGACGACGAGAGTCTGACCTGCTGCTGTCCTCGGCGTGTTTCAGGTGTGGGGACAGTTTAGCGGTGTGCAATGGGCCCCTCCTCCCACACACGGGCTTCCTCAAGGTCTTCAAGATGTTCCAGGTGCGTTGATGTTTCTCTGTCTTCTCCTCGCCTTAATGTTTGCTTAGCTGCTCTCAAATTATGTTTATTTCCTTCTAGCTCCAAGGTGGGTAATCATAACCCGACTCTAGCCAGATGTATGTCGCTCCGCCTAGTTTCACTCAAATACATCTGGGACCTCTTCATAGGAATTGGCTTTTTTGAAGGCTGGGCCTTATCAAAAATCCTTGCATATGATTGGATAAGCCACTTGTCTGTCATCTTTATCGACGTGCTATTTCAACCACTCACACCGAAGCTAACCCGTGACGCTGATGATAGCGACGCAGGAAAAAAAACAACTTTCTTTTTTTATGTGTTTGCGGCTCTAGTGGCACGCGTTTTATTGACAGTGAGCTGACAGGAAGAGGGGGGAAGACAGGCGGCAAAGCGCTGCGGGTCGGAGTCGATCCCGGGCCGACCGCGTTGAGGACTAAAGGCCTCCTAACATAGTTAGCGCTAACCGCTAACCGAAAACAAAACTTGCCAAATCCGGTCGGGAGAAGGGCGAAAACATGGTTTCCACCAACAAAAGCTTTCAGAGCCGTTCTCTGATGTTCTTTTAATGAAACAATATTAGGTAGATTGGACAACATGGAAGAAATAGCAGCATCAATGCTAACGCTTGCTTCCTCGATGCGAGCCGCCATTGTTTGAATCAGTCTCACGGTCGCTTCTCCACTACGTCACATCTATGAAACTCCAGCCCTGCGTCCTGATTGGCTGGATGATAAAATTGGTTGGAGAAATCACTCTCTATGGGAGAGGTCCAGATGGATGTGAGTGAAGCTAGGCGGAGCGACATACATCTGCCGAGAGTCAGGTTAGGGTAACCAGCCCCCCTGAGAGGCAAACACCGTTTTACCTTTTTATAGCTCTGCCCTTTTCTTAATGCCTCCAACAAGATGATTGAGAGTTTGATGTCCCGCTGTAATCAAATAACACATGAACTGTAGCTGTTATTTGGAGCCATTTGGCTCCTTCTTTTAATGCATAAATATAACTTTCCACTTCTCACCGATCCCTGCGTCTGGTTGGACACTGGGCTGTCACCGGGCAGACTGCGATACCAGAGCAGCGTCAGGCTGGAAATATCGGTGGCAGGATGTTGTGTTTGCCAGAGGCCGTCTTCCTGTTCCAAGCTCAAACACAATGCTTTCCATCAGATAAATATCGCTCTCCTCTGTTCCTTCTTTTTTTGCCTGCCTTTCACTTTCCTTTCCTCTGTTGCCATCTGTTTGTTCGCTCGCTCACTATCTTCTCTCTCCTGTCATTGGCCCCTCCACGCCGCTGCCGTGTCACACCAGCTGTCCTCCGTCACCCTGTCCAGCCAGACGGAGTCTGCCGGGCTGACGCGTCTGCTAGGAGCGGCGTTTCCAGGAGAAAAGGACAGGGAGGAGTGGGAGAGGGAGCAGGAGGAGGCGAGGAGGAGAGACCACAGGCGTATTGGAACAGTAAGCTGAGAGGTGCATTACATAATCATAAAATCAGGTTTCCCTCCCCCCGCCATCGCTGATTAGATTGGATGTCTTTGCACAGGACCAGGAGCTGTTCTTCTTCAATGACGTGAGCCCGGGCAGCTGCTTCTTCCTCCCCAAAGGAGCCCACATCTACAACACGCTCACTGACTTTATTAAGGTGCTCCTCACTTCATACATTTTTAAATAGGGACGGGCGATAATGGGGGAAAAAAAATCATATCGATCAGATAGAAATCATATTAATCGATAAATATCAATAATTTCAAAACATATATTTTAAGTGCAGCCCTGGCCATTTTATGCTGTTGCTTAACAACCTATTTTTAGATACAGAATTCACAAACACTGAATTCAAACTCAAACCTTTATTCAACCAACTTTTTACCCAAAAAAAAAAAAAACACGTGGTCTCTGAACTCTTTGAAGGGGGCGGGGTTTAATGATGCCGTGTACCTGGATCTGCGTTTGTGATTGGTTGGAAGGATGTAACGACTATAATATTAACATAAATGGCTAAAATGGATAAGGAAGGAAAACTATTGAACTTATTATTGACCACTTTTTCTATCATCGATATACGTTTATCCATCAATATATATCGTTATTGGATTATCGTCCAACCCTAATTTTAAACTACATATAGCTTGAAATATCAGCTGTCCTTGATAACCCGGGTGACTCGTTATATTTAGTTGGACCAATTAAATCAAATGTATCATTTTATTTAGCTTTAAAGGATTGGAAAAGTAATTTTATTCTAGTTGATTTAATCGATCTTTATTTTGATAAAGAGTGCTATTCTATTCTTTAAAGGTTCTTTAGATGCTTCAACATAACCTGCTGAAACTCGCAGAAAAGCCAACAGAAGAGGGTCACCTTTTTAAAAAAAAAGGCGACCGCTCTGTACAGGAAAACCTTCTACAGACATCAGTTTCTTACACCTGGCTCAATAATTTAAGACATTTTATACAACAAAGACCAAACTTTTCTAATATCGATTAAAATCTTTGTCCTCCTGCAGGATGGACTCAGCTTCTCAATTCTTTGCTGTAAATGTTAAGAAATTAGAATTGAAGCTGTAACAACCGTGCATATTTAGGCTGCTAAATTGACCAAAAAATGGCCTTAATACAGTTTTACTAAATCTAAACATGCCTTAATGTTTGTAGTAACTCCAAAAGAGACCCAAGCTGGATTAATATAACCAGAAACTGGGGGCTTTTGATACCGCCGGTCTCTCCTGTGGACGGTAACGTGTTCAGTTTATGATCCTGACGATTTATGAGCCTGCGTGTCGGCGGTCCGGATGTTAGTCTAGGTTTAATAATGGCGCCGTTGTGACAGCTCGACCCGCTGCTTCCCTCATTGTTGCTCACATCCTTCCCTCTCCGACCCCTTCGCAGAGTGAGTACCGAAGGCGAGGCTTCAGTGAGGTCGTGACCCCGACTCTTTACAGCACCGCTTTATGGGAGCGCTCGGGCCACTGGGAGCACTACAGCGACAACATGTTCACCGTGACCTCCGAGGGCTCTCAGACCTTCGCGCTGAAGCCCATGAACTGTCCGGCCCACTGGTAAAAGCAGAGACACGCACGTTTTCCTACGCGTGGGCGTCTCAACCTGTAACCGACTCTTCTCTTCTCTGTTTTGGGTTTTAGTCTCATGTTCGAGCGGCGGGCTCGCTCGTGGCGGGAGCTTCCTCTGCGCTGGGCCGACTTCGGGGCGCTGCATCGTAACGAGCTCTCTGGAGCTCTGGGAGGCCTGACCCGCGTCCGGAGGTTCTGCCAGGACGACGCTCACATTTTCTGCACGCCGGAGCAGGTAGAGAAAAAAAAAAAAAAAAAAAAGACGCAGGTTTTTGTTGTCCTCCATTTAAACCGCGTGTCTCTGGAGGTAAAGGACACATGTGGCCCGATGATTTAGATGGGCTGTAGAAATAACCTCAGAGGCATTCCAGGAGGCCTCAGCCGGGATGAATGGGAGTCTTTGTCCCGATCTAACATGATACCTCCCCCCCCTGTGTGGCGCTGCAGCTGTACAGTCATCCCGGTCCGCCGCATGTCATATCCGTTCTCCAGCTCTTTGTTTGAAAGTAATTCCCAGAGATCACAATCACGTGATGATCACGGGCCTCTGAGATGCTAATTCAATCTTTAAGACGCAATCTTCCTACCTGGGCAGGAATTTAACCCTTTGAACCCTTCTGTCCTGACTCTGTTGTGTTGTACGCCTCTGTCCTCCCCGTTGCCTCCGTCCCACCGCCGTTTTAACTCTTGTCTCCCCAGCTGGAACGGGAGATTGTGGCTTGTTTGGACTTTGTTCGGAGCGTCTATCGAGTGTTTGGGTTCTCCTTCCACTGCTTGCTCTCCACACGTCCTGCTCCGTGCCTGGGGGAGCCTGAGCAGTGGGACCATGCCGAGCAGGCAAGCACACACCTTCACACACTCTTAAAGGCCAGAATAAGTCCCCGGTAGGGGGGTTTCCACCAAAGCAGCTCAAGCACTCAACCACTGATTCTGTATAATAACCGGCTTGTTTACTGCAGAGCAAACTCTAATCCACTTTTTTTCTTAATTTTTAATGTTTTATCAGTTTTTATTTTTTTATTTTCCTGCAGGATAATAGTGCAGGGAGTCACTTTAACTACCCAGGTCACATTAATAATATCAGTATCCCTGCAAACACACTACCTAACATCACCAGCTTCATTTATTTATTCAATCTGAGCTAAAACTCAACGCTTAGAGAACAGTGTATTAGCGCTGTTCGATATTACTAAGAGAGTGATGGGTTTAAGAACCCAGCTGGAAATGGTTGTTGGTGAATTTGGTGAAAAACAGCAGCTGGGAGCTGCTATGATGGGTTATATCAACAGAGCTCACGTTATACCTGTACTAATTAGGCTTTTTGCTACTGTTGAAGCTGTTTTTACCAGTTTATGGATTTAAATTGGACGAAACAAAACCAACTGGAGTTTTAAACTTCTTGCTCACATCGTGATTGGCTGTTTGTCTCCTTGAGCCCGCCTCCAGCTGCAGGTGAAAGTGCTTCTTTCCTCTGCTGCAGATCAAAGTTGGTGCTTAAAAAAAGAAGCAGATTTTCTCACCCAGAGCTATAAAAATAAACAAACAAAGAACCAGTGTAGAACTAGCACCAGTTTTTAGCTCTAGAACCGGTTTGATTTGGCAGAAAAAAACAAGATAGGAGCGCTGTGTGTTTATCCTGCATGTAGCAGACATTTCATTGCATCTTTTTAGAGAATAAGTGGGATGAATACTACTAACCAGCTAGTCACACACGGCCAATTATCCACCTTATATCTGCTCTGTGGATGTACATGTGTGGATGTACATGTATGAATCCCCACGGTTGCCTTTTAAAGAGGCTCTGTGGCCGTTTTAATTCAGTTCATTGTAATCATGGTTCTGGGCTCCCACAGCTCCTTCGCTCAGGAAAGCCAAATGGGGATCATAATTAATCTTCTGTAAGCTCTCCTATGCCTCCTCACCTCCGGCGCTGTCTCGTGTGTTTGTGTCTGAGCAGCAGCTGGAGAAGAGTCTGCAGCAGTTCGGGGAACGTTGGGAGCTGAACCCTGGAGACGGAGCTTTCTACGGGCCAAAGGTCAGCAAGGGGGGGGGGGTAAAATGTGCAAACATCTAATGACGGCAGCAAAACCTGTTGATCCGGTGATTAAGATCGTTCTTAGCCAATTCAGATTAAGACGTAGAACGGTTTGCGTAGTTTTGCAACGCTGAGGTACATTGATGAAACATGAAGAAGCTTTTCAGGCTCACGTAGAGAAAAAAATGTCCGAATGGAAGAAAATACACACGGCACCTGAAATTAAACACTTTATAATCAATATTATGATAGCAGACTAAGGTTTAGTTCAGGCTTTTAATAAACATTAAAAGTTTACATTGGGTAAAGGGTGATATTACTGTAAATCTGCAGGGCTGTGTGGAGGTTAGGCTAAGCTCTTGTGATTGGTTGAATGCTCTCTGCTTCCTGGTTTATATTGTTAACTTTAACTGTGTTGAATTTTAAATCAGAATCAGCTTTATTGGCCAAGACTCTGTAGGCAAACAAGGAATTTATCTAGTTTCAGCGCTCACAGTCCACAAACATTAAGATGTAAACTTAAGAGTAAATAAAGGATTAAAAAAAAAGAACAAGCATGTAAATGTATGTGGGGTTACAGGCATTCTTTATATATAGAGCAAAAAATCAGGTTGTGTCCTTGTTTTGTTTCGGTATAGCTTTACTGCTCAGGCCGTGAGGTGTTCAGTGTATTTATCAGATGGAGAAACTCTCTCTGTGGCACCTGGTTTTTTTAAACAGCGCTCTGTGGCGTCAACATGAAGGTAAAGGTGTGAACAGTTTGTGTCCAGGATGTGTGGGTCTGCAGCAATGTGAGCTATGCTCTTCTAAACCCTTGACAAGCACAAACTCACAAACTACTGGGGAAAAAAAGTAAAAAACAAAGCAACTGGACTTGTTTTCCGTAGTTTGAAGACGTTTCACTTCCTCTCCAGGAAGCTTTCTTTGGATAGGAAGCGAAACGTCTTCAAACTACGGAAAACAAGTCCAGTTGCTTTGTTTTTTACCTCTTTTTTTAAATAACCATGACCTGGATGACTGAGAATCTTCACCAGCAAACTCACAAACTTCTGCTTTCAGCCTTCAGTAGAGATGGAGGGAGTAAGTCCTGCAGCATCACGCTAGCATTTTGAACCTCTAAGGCTGTTTCAGCATGTATCTGATGTAAAATCATCAGGTAATATGGCTGCAGAACATTTTAAAGTCTCTACACTTGTACCTTTGAAGAGTTTTGAGTGATTTTATACAAGTTATAGAGGAAAATGAAACCCCAGTAATTCTAGTGTTGCTAGAATTCAAAGGTTATCTTCTCCAGATGAGCCTCGTTTCCAATCTCTGATGTTCAGTTAAGCTGCTTTAGGTTCAGATCGATGCAACTAATTTAAAATCTTACAGATCTTAAAGTATGAGTGATTTTACCAATGTTTTGCTGAGTTTTCACAGTTTTCTGCTCAGTGTGGAGCGTTCTTTCCCATTAGAGCTTCCCTATTAGTGCAGCTGAATGTTGGCTTTAGGTAGACATGAGAGAGTAGGAGGTAAGTCGGGTCAGGTAGGAGGTAGAGACACACAGCCTTACACCCCCAAACACACATTCCTCACGGCTGCGTGGCGAGGCCATGCCGGCCACAGCTAGAAACCTGCAGCTCCTCCCAGAAACCAGTTTGTAAGCAGTTCAGCCCACAAGAATGTGCTTTGGACCTGATGTGTGGTGTCAAAGAGCTCTAAAGTGAGTCCAGACACCAAGAATCTCTGCTCCGTTTCATCTCAGATCGACATCCAGATTAAAGACGCTATTGGCCGACAACATCAGTGTGCCACAATCCAGCTCGACTTCCAGCTGCCCATCAGATTCAGCCTCCAGTATGTCGGGTGAGTCGGTTCAGATCTGCTGCGTTTGGCCCTCGCTCGCTGAAACATTCCTACATCTGTGCTGCTTTAAACCTCCAATGTTCTGCCATCTCTTATCTTTTTTTTTAATGTAAACTCGCATGCTCATCTGTAACGGCCCGTTATATAACAACCTAAGAGGTGGCTAATTTAGTCGTGAATGATTAATTTACCATCTAGTAAGCTTACTCTCTTCTTCTTCTTCTAATCTCTGTTTACTTCTTGTTAATCTCCTTCCATCACCCGGAAAAGATCCTATTGCAGCTCAGATGTGTGTCGTGATTTATTCGATTTTCTGACAACAAAAGAGTGAAGAAACAAAGAAGGCTGAGGGCTATTTGTTTGGCTGCTTTAGCAGATATTGATACCCTTTTAGAAAGAAATCCTTAAATTGGCCGGCCTCATCGATTTGTACTTTGACCTAATCATCTTTTAACGTGTCTCAGACGAGACGGACAGCTGCACCGGCCAGTGATGATCCACCGCGCCGTCCTCGGGTCGCTGGAGAGGATGATCGCTATACTGGCTGAAAACTTTGGAGGCAAATGGTGATAAGCGTATTATTTCTATGAGGCTGATACGTTACAAAACACTGTTTTTTTTGGCTACATCTAAACATATTAGCATATTCTAAAATGTATATATGACAGTAATTCATTTCATAAAGTGTACTTGTATTTATATAGGTTTAATGCATCTGAAGTTATGTATTTAAAGTGTTTCTCTGTTTATTTAGATGATTTGGACTTAAATCTATGACCATAATGTTTATAATGTTTAAATTATTTGAATTGGTTTATGTACTATTCTAATTTTCAAATAAAGTTTTTTTTTTTTTTTACTTAGGAGTCAAGAGTTAAAATATAATATTCTGGGTGTTTTGGATCTGCCTAATATGGGTTTTATCTCTTGACTAAATTTACATTTGGATTATACTCCTGGCGAAGCAGGTTTATATGTGTAGCGCTGTCATATACAGAGTAATAAAGCTTTACAAGAAAAAATGAACAGAACACAAAAACTGGAAACAAAGTATCACATAAAGGCATTTAGATTAAAAAAAAAAAAAGCTTAAACACAATCTTGTAATTTATTGAGATCTGCATGACGAGCAAAACTCCTCACCTTCCTCTTCGTGTCCCAACTAGGCCTCTGTGGTTGTCTCCGGCGCAGATCATGGTGATTCCTGTAGGGGGCAACAGTGAGTCGTACGGCCGGCAGGTCAGTGTATGGTGGAAAAATGCCAACAAAGCGTTCTTTGTCCTTTTTTTTTTTTTCTTTTTTTTTTTCCCGGCGTGATTAATTTGTTAATATGTGAAGCTTTTAGGAGATAAAATCTTAACAGGAAGACTTGTCCCCTCCTGTTAAGGTGGTCGAGCAGTTCCACGAAGCTGGCTTCACGGTGGATTTAGACGACGACCCGGGTACAACCTTAAATAAGAAGATCCGCTCCGCTCAGCTGGCCCAGTACAACTACATATTTGGTAAAGATGAATAACGAAAGCAGCCAATTAAAGCTGCCTATATAAATGTTTTTTTTTTCCCCCACTGATGCTCCATCTCCTGCTTTTTCCTCCCTTATATCAATGTTAACATATTTGAGCGTCTGTGTTTTTTTTCTCCCTCTCTCTCTGTTGCATTGCAGTGGTGGGCGATAAGGAGCGTGAGAGTGGAGCGGTGAATGTTAGGAGCAGAGGGGGTAAACAGCTGGGCAGCAGGCAAACGGAGGAGGTGCTGAGGTCCCTCATACATCTACGAGACACCAGGAGCAACCAGAACGACTTTTAACGGAATAAATCATGGCTTCATGCTCCGTTTTGTTACCTTTTTGCTTGTCTTGTGAATGTGAATGCTATCGGTTATAATAAAAGTACATAAACATTGATGTTTATGCTGTTAGCGATGTCCTTTAATGGAACGGGATGATAAATCTGTACCCAAAAAAGTACAGAGGGGGAGTTTTATGGCTATTTAAAGGTCATTATCGGTCTGACCATCTACATTACACGGCCGCAGATGCTATTTGTTCTCTAAAAGCCATTAAATATGCAGACGTTCACCCTGCATGGGTTTATGAAGACGCGAGAGCAGAAAACCAGGCATGCCTTTAAAAGACTGTTGGGGAGAGAGAGAGAGAGAGGACACACAGATGGGGCTTTGACTAAAATAGGAGAGGTGGACGTGGAGTCAGACCCGTGTGTTTTTATGTGTTTAGTGGAAACGGACAAGTCAAGGTAAAGGTCAAAGGGATTGGACACTTTTCCTCCTAATTGTGAGGGGGCAACAGGATGGAAAAAAGACATCAGTCAAAACAGTGACACCGAGGCAAAGAGGACAATGTGGTGAAGATCTGGGCTTTGGAAGAACCTGATCCATCTTGGTCTTACAGATTTCTAAGTAGCATTTGCAGTTATTTATAAAGTCAGATTCAAACTAGTAAAAAACATTCATAGCAAGTAATCGACAGGCTTTTTAAGATCATAAAACAGAATTTTTGTTACGTAAGACACTGAAAAAAGTAAAACGGGGGGAAAAAAAGCAATTTTCATACCCTATGACTGGCGTTGCCTTGCTTTAATCTTCACAGAACCTCTAACAGAAGTCAATAATATGTGAATAAAGTGGACAGTGCTACTGCTCTGCAAACCTTTGAGATTAAAAACAAGGATTCGATTTGGCAACGTATTGATGTTTGGTGACCAGACATGTTTGGCATCTTAGTTATTTAAGTAGGGCCAGGCGGTATGGACCAAAATTATCTTGATATATTTGGGCTGAAAACAGATGCGATATTTATCTTGATATGATTTTCTAGTAATTATAAAAAGGCATCTCTGAATCAAAGCTTTATTTTAAGTCTCACAGGCACAATTTCTAACAAACAGCTGTAGATAAACGAGGAAAGGCTGAAATATAACCTACTGGAATACATAAAAGTATAATTCTAACACAACATAGACCTAAATATAAACAGTATAGTCTAATTTTATATCCCTTTCACAAAAATATTTTTAAAATCTCCATTTATTGCCCAACCCTAAACATTTCCTATTAGCAAGAAATGTAAAGAGCAGAATTAGTTGGCTGGAAAATCAATCCTTTTACAGATTTTGAGTCAAGAACCAGTGAGAGATTTTGACCTGATGATGATGATGATGATGATGATGATGATGGAGGAAATATCCTGATCTTAAAAGATTTGTTTTCATTAGCTGTAAACTGAAATTCACAATTAACAGAAATAAGGGCCTGCAAATCTCAGTCCGTGTAATTGTGTTTCACTTCAATTATCTAAACTATAGAATAGCACTGAGTGTCACATTATTTTAATTTTATTGCATAAACAGTGTTTCTATGATGGCAAATTATCATTGTGGTAGAAAAAAAAGTACTGTGGCTCAAGTTAACAGAAAAATCTCAATTATAATTTTTTAAGCAGGTCTGAAATGAGTTGGAAGATGAATTTTAAAAAGCTGCCATTCTTGGTAACATTCTGATTTTGCTGAATTATTAGTTTATTTTTCTATTGTATCTTTTAATTTCATTCATTGTGTTCAAACAAAAGCAAATATTCTAAACTATTGAGTGAAAGGGAGCAGAAAGAATAATCGTATTTGCCCCTTTTACCTAAAGCTATACATTTACAAAACAGCAACAACACAATAAGCATCGGAATATAACAAAATCAAATATAATTAAAGAGAATGTCTTCCTCAGCTGATTTATTTTCTTTATACTCTTAAAATATTTGACATGATTATTTACTTTGCATTACAACTTGTCATTCACTCAGCATACCAGCTTTTATTGTCGTTTTAGTTGTAAATATTAATTGTAATTCTTTGGTTTCTTTGTTCAGATTGTCCCATAAACTGATTTACAGAAGCAACACTTTTGTTCTAAATTTGTTTTGCTTTTTGAATCTCAATTCCTTTTAAATCATAATTGGACTTTTTTTTTTTTATTATCTTTTCTGAATGTTTATTGGTAATGGGTTTTTATGTGCTTCTTTGCAGCTTATTTTTCAGTAAACATTGACAGGACTAATTATATTAGTCAATGTTAATCTGCAATGTTTTCATGCAAGGAAATTCACTTTTGCTGCAGAAGAAATCAGAAAATCTGCGCATAGAGATAAACATGTTTTTTTTAATTACTATTTTTTAGGCATTTCAAAAAGTTGTTTCTCTAAATGAAATTCGACATGCAGAATTAAATTGTTTTTCTCCAGATTTGAAAGCTTCGTCTTCGTGTTTTGTAGCTGCGGTTCGTCCAAATTGTGGAGATAAAATACGAGCCAGGCAGCCAACATTGCACAGTAGTTGCGTAGTGATGACACAGACCATTTAACGCCAATAAAAACTCCTCAAATCTTTACTCTAGATAACAATTGCAGCCTCCCTTTTCCCCTGGTCTCCCCACGGTGTCCACCCTCCACCAGCATGGTCTGTCCTGTGTATAAGTGAAGCACTTACACGTAGAAGGCAGTCTTTGGTTCATTTAGCGGAGTCACTCAGAGTTCATAGAAAATTATTTTTAGCTGAAGGGACTTACCATAAACTGCATGATGTCAGCCTGTGGAAAAAAATAGGGGGGAAATTGTTTCAGCCACAGAAGAAGGTCAATGAAGTGACTTTATTCACGATGAATTAAATAATTGGCTACGCAAATGCTACTCAAGAAAAACTACGAAAAGGAAAAACCTTGTTTTTCTCTGTTTGCATGTCACACTTTGGAAAGATTTGAAGCAAAACTCGTGACAACTCTGGTTTTGTTTACAGTGAATAGTCATCCTACCCCTAAATCATTAAAAAAAAGCCTGTTCATATATGTTTTGAATTTTAAACCTAAAGTTCCTCAGTTTACCACCAAAAGCTTCAAATCATCACATTTGAACAACTTGAACCAGCTGATATTTGTCAGATTTTATTGTTCCATTATCCTGTTTTAACCTGAATAAATAGATTTAATATTCCATCCAAACTAGATGCATATTTTTATCTTATTGCTCAGGCAAGAAAATAAAAAGGTAATTTTTGTGGTTTAAGCTGCAAGGTTCCTAAATATTTTAATTTAATGTGTCTGTACAGACTCGTAATTTGGACCTGCAAAAACCACAGGCTTGGAAATCAGGAAGTATTTAAGGATGGAGGGACAAATTGACAGGATCAAATGACAACAGAAAGGAGGAATGGGTGTGTACCTTAAAAGCTAATCTGAAGCAAAGGTTCCAAGAAGGGTTGTGGGTTCAAAGCCCAGCTATGGTCTCTGCATTGATTCTGCATGTTTTCTCTAGGTACTCCAGCTTCCTCCCACAGTCCAAAAACATGCATGTTAGGTTTACTCTATTCTTTTACTTTGTGGTTTAAAGTGGAGAGCCTTGAGTCTTGGCGACAAAAACAAGAATTTGCACATAAAGATGTTTGGTTGATCTGATTTAGGAGTGTATTTTTTATTTTTTTTTTAAGCGTGAACTATCACATTTTTCCAGTTGAAGAAGATGGGATAAGAGAAGATATACCTTTATTTTCTCGCAATGGGGAAATTCAGGTTTGACAGCAGCATAAACATAGTTACACACTAAATCAGAAATGAAAACAAGTTTACCTAAATCAAAGTTCTGAAGCCAGAGAATGAAAACGCATTATGCATAATTGTACAAGCAACACACCAGAGTAGCTAAAGCTTGTGCAAATGTCCATCAGCATCTGAGAGTTATTGTAATGGATTCATGATCAGATCAGATTCCCCGTGCAGCCAGTAGCATGGCTGTAAACACATCCTGATTCTGTTGTGAGCACCAGAGATTATAAAGTCCCACAGCAGCTGGGAGGAGGAACCTGCGGAAGCGCTCCTTTGAGCATCTGGGAGACATTGTCATGTATGCTTCTTGAATCAAAACCGGCTCTTTATCAGTGAGAATGCTTATACAGGATTCTCACTGACTGTTTAACTGTTTTTCTTTATTATTATTATTCCGCCGGCGTCTAACTACTCCCGCATACTTCAACCAAATTCAACAATCTGGGTATCAAAACGTTTGGCTCGTTCCAGACATTACTGCTATATCTCATGGTTATGCTAAACTTTATACTTTTTAAAATATTTCACTTTTTGTGCGTTTTTTTGGTTGCTCCCATTGAAATCAATGCAAATTCCTTCAAATTCTTCACATTCTTCAAATGTTTCTAATTTTTCAAATTGCTACTACTACTGTTACTACTACTGATACTACTACTACTGCCACTACTAATACTGTTACTACTACTGATACTACTACTACTGCCACTACTACTACTGTTACTACTACTGATACTACTACTACTGCCACTACTAATACTGTTACTACTACTGATACTACTACTACTGCCACTACTACTACTGTTACTACTACTGATACTACTACTACTGCCACTACTACTACTAGTACTACAACTACTACTACTGCCACTAATACTACTACTACTAGTAGTACTACTAATACTACTACTACTACTGATACTACTAGTACTACTAATACTACTACTACTGGTACAACTACTACTACTACTACTACTGATACTACTACTACCACTAATACCACTACTACTACAACTATTACTACTACTACTACAACTATTACTACTACTACTACTGATACAACTACTGGTACAACTACTACCACTACTACTGATACACTTCTACTACTGCTGCTATTACTACTAATAATAATAATAATACTAATACTACTGATAATTCTACTACTACTATTGCTACTACTGTTTAACTGGTTTAGCTCTTTCATAACATTCTTCTAATCCTTCATCTTTTGTCCTTTCATGTTCAAATTGGTTCTTCTTTGTTTCTTCTTTTCAATGTTTTTCAGCTACTTTTTCTGTTCTGCATGGATCTTCTGCATCTTCTGCTCAAATCATTCTGCAGATTAGCATTCTCACTCGCTGCTACGCAGGAACAGCTTTTTCTAGTTGTAGTTTGAAATCCTTTTGTGAGAAGTGTCTCCATTCGCCTCTCTTTAATATGACCGTCACACTGAAATTGAAGAAATGTAAATGACCTGCGGGCTTATTTTTTTGTGTCCCACAAACTGCAATTCAAGAGCAACACAAGTCTAAGATGGTTGATGCTGATTCAGACTTTTTATGCTAACCATTTAACATCTTTTTACAACAAAAGTGTCACATCCAACACCTTGTATAAATAACTTTAAACTCATGCTTTGTGAGTTCTCTTTAATATCATTGTACATATGACCCAATCTATACAGGGACTTTCACACAAAAGCAGACTTTGGTGTGTCTGAACGTGCCTTTAATTAATCTTTTAAACTTTCCTAAATACAGCGAGGGTGTTCCTATTTTCATAACACATCCCTTTGTGACAGAAAATCTGACAACGTTATTTAACTAAAATGTCGCATGCTTAGTTTCTTTCTGAGAAGATTAAAAAAAATTATTATATATTACATATTTGTGACCATAGTTTTAAACAAAATGACACTTTTTGCTCGTGATTTCTTTCGACTAAGGCAGATTATCCCACAGCGATATCAGAGTGGATTCAGTTATTTATTTATTTTTTTTGCATCTCAAAGGTGGCTGACCAAGGCTGCAGAAATGTGGTTAGAGGGAGAATTTAATCCTGGAAAATCTCTCCGGGGTTGCTTTGATATCGCTGCTGTCCTGGAAGTCCCTTTTTTTTTTTCCTGGTGGGAGGCAGGGTGGCGGTGACCCAGGCGGGAGGCAGAGCCCGGCGGCCCGGCAGGAGGAAGATAAACAGGCCGCTCTGTATTGTTCTCCTGATATCACAGAGAGGCTGTCAGCCTGAGTGATTGAAGGCTGGACTTCCCAAAATAGGAGCGCCAAGGCCGGACTCCTCTCTCCCATCCACCCTGTTATAAATAACCTCTGTATGTGTGTGTGTGTGTGTGTGTGTGTGTGTGTGTGTGTGTGTGTGTGTGTGTGTGTGTGTGTGTGTGTGTGTGTGTGTGTGTGTGTGTGTGTGTGTCTACGCACGAATCAAGGGACCAGGCAAGAAAGGAGGAGAGTGTGTGAGCAGAGGCAGAGAAAGATTTGATCGCTGCCAGGGTGGCCTCAGACAGTGAAGCCACTGAAAACAATAACGGGAGGTTTTTAAAGCTGCGAGTCAAACAGGGACAGAGAGGCCGAGCACATGACCCCCCACCGACCTCTTCACACACATACCCCTGATCGGGCTTTGTAAGGAAGGGTCTGCAAGAGAGTCAGCCTTTCTCGATTTCTAGCCGGCCCTGTGTGAATGGGCTCTCATGCGAAGTGCTGCTGATGGTGTTTAGACACGTTTCAATCTGAGGGAACATCTGGGACATCCATGAAGCCTCGAGAAGCGAGGAAAGTTTCCTGATCTGGCTAAATGCAGAACAATCCAAGATAAATTTTTTTATTTTTTATTTGCTTTATTTAACCAGGTAAACCCAGTTGAGATCTGGATCTCATTTTCAAGGGGGACCTGGGCAGAAGTCTGCAAAAACACTACAACCTGGTTACAAAAATAAAACCAATTAATACATATGCACAAATATAAAACAATAAAAACAATTTAAAAGCAGTGACACTGTTTCATACAAGCTTGTTGTCTATCTTTAAGAGCCGCTCGAAATAAGTCCAATGAAATAGTTTCTGACATCTTGAGCTCAGACTGGAGCTGATTCCACGCTGTAGGAGCCCACACACTGAATGCTTTCTTTCCTTTATCAGTTCGAACACGAGGAACATGTAGAAGGATAAAGTCATTTGAGCGTAAAGCATGTGAACTACTAGATCTATGCAAAAGAGAGCTTAAGTAAGTTGGTGTTAGTCCAAGTAGAGATTTATATATCAGGATCATCAAATTATTGTTTCTCCAAACACTTAAAGGAGGCCAATCAGCTTTTGCATACAAATCACAATGATGTGTCAAATGTCTACTCCCAGTTATAAACCTTAAAGCACAATGATAAACAGTATTCAAAGATTTCAGACATTTGGTTGAAGCATTTATATATAAAACATCTCCATAATCCAGAAGTGGCAGGAATGTTGCTGCAACCAATTTACTTCTAGCTTTGAGTGAGAAACACGGTCCATTTCAATAATAAAACCAAAAGATAATGCTTCTTTTTTTCTTTTTTTTTTTACATTCATTTTGTTCCTTCAAAGAACATATCTTTAATCAAAACAGCTGAAGGTAAAACATTTGAGCTGGTTACTAATTACAAGTACCTAGACATAACTACTGATGCAGAGCTTTCTTTTAAAGTTCATATAATAAATTTAATATCTAAACTAAGCGTGAAGCTGTGGTTCAATTACCACACGTCATGTTTTTCCCTCAGAGCTCAGAAGATTCTGATAACTGCTACGTTTTACCTGTAATTGATTGTGTATTTGTGTGCTTCAACCAGTTGCTTGCCGTCCCTGACTCCTCGGCACCCCCGCGCTCTGAGGTTTATCCCCGGCCACCGCCGTGAACCGTACGTTAAAGCCGGCATGTGTAAGGCGATATCCACATTGGAGGAACCCGTTTTACGAGACTCAATTTGGTTTGGTGCCAAATTATTCCTGTACTTTCCTCCAGAGAACTGAAGGTTGTCATGCCTCGTCCTCTACTGACATGTTGTGCTTCTCTGAACCACGGATTCCAACAGAGAAGGGACAGAAAGCTCTCCGTTTATCTGCTCCTTCGTCTGGGAATGCCCTGCAATCTGAGCTGAAACCGTCAACGCTGGTTTCTGTTCCATCTTAGGAAACCGACAACGGAAATCCTTTCAGTCCCGGTCTCCCAAATCTTAAATTGTAATATTTTACTGTAATTATAACTCTTGCATTTTAAATTGTCAAATGGCTCATATTTTATGTTCTTTTTTAATGTTTGTTCTATTTGTTTAGTTTTGTCCACAATAGGGTGTGCTGCTGCCTTTCTTGGCCAGGTCGCCCTTGTGAAAGAGCTTTTGATCTCAATGGGTGTTTATCTGATTAAATAAAGGTTAAATAAATAAAATAAAAATGAAGAAGAAAGCACCTATGAGTTGAAAACATTTGCATATCCATAATTCGTTAATTTTCCATGCCGTGAATGAATTTACCTTCATTAAAAGCCTTTCAGAGATTTCAACTACATGTTGCCTTTTGGTGAGATAAACGTTCAACTATCTGAAAGTGGGTCATATGCACCAAACATGTTCCCCATCAGATGCTTTTGGTTGTGTTTGCATTTCTCATCTGAATTAAAAAAAAATTGTATGTTTAATGTGTGCTTGTGCATATCACAAAGATTTTGGAGAGAGTGATTTAATAATGTGCATTGATAAGAGATAAGATAGGCTTTATTGATCTCACGTTGGAGAAATGCACTTTTTTTAGAGATAAGATAAGCTTGCACAGTGGTGCTGTTCTTTGCACGGTTATTTTATTTCAAGTTGACCAGTCAGTGTCTTTTGTTTGGCCCAGAAAAATATGTTGAAACTGGGATCTTCGTTATATATTTCGTCAGTCTTTTCGTATCTCGTCCAAATTTAGCCTGAACCAAAACATTAAAATTCATCCTTGTTTAGACACCAGAAGATGCTTTTATGTAAATGTCTGTTTATCTTCCTACATTCAGCCACGTGTTCACAGTGTTTAAAAGGCAGCAAAGTCCTCTTTCGTACGTCTTTACAGTAACCTGGCTCTTTTAGAGGTTTCTCGCTGTTAAAAGCAAATTGTTTCTCTCTACAGTTGCCACATGCTTGTTTAGGATGGCTAGTTGCTGCAATAGTAGGTTCACTGCAATTGACAGGGCTTACAGAGGGCTTACAAACTTTGAAAGCCAAATTGATTTGTTGTAATGTTTTCATTTAGGCTAAAATATCCCAATTTTTTACCTACAAATTTCCTTTCCTACTTTTGGTCAAGTTTTGTGACTAGCAATCCTCATTTTCACTTGTCATTATTACTGGCGCCACCGACTGGCCCAATTGTGGCTAAGTCCAAATTATTATTAATAATAAATGTGTTAATGTTTTTTTTTTTTTTTGCAGCTTTACTTTGCTTGGGTTGCTAGGTGAGGTCCTGGGCTCAGCTGCAGTTGCTAGGTAACTGTGACGTAATAATCAGGAAGTTTTTTTAAACAGCTCGTTTTCCAAACACCTACAAAACATTTACTTGTTTCCAGAAACATGCAGAATTTAGCATTTGGACTGTTTCTAGAAGCAGTAGAGACTCAAATGGAAGTACAAAAAGTGATTTTTTTTTTTTTCATAATAGCTAACCTTTAAAACTGCCTTTTGTCTTTACATTTGTCATTATTTGTTTGACTATTATAAGTGTGACTAAAAAGTAAGAACAGAAGAAATCTACCACGGGCCAAGCAGTTTTTCACAGCGTTGTAGAGCAACAATTATTTGGCAAAAATCACATCTGTTGTAGCGACACAGGGGACTGAATGAGAATACTGAACAATGAGACATCTCGGAGATTTAATCAACATTTGTCTGACAATGTTTGTGTCCGTTCAAAACGATCAGAATGAAGTTATAGGAAATCAATAATGGCGTCTGTTTTCTATACCAGATTATTCCTCCCAGGATCTCTCGTTAATCTTTCCAAAGCTCAGTTAGTGAGTGGTTGGCACACCCTGAACGGGTCCACCACACGTGGACACACAGCGCAAACAATGCGCACACGCCCGCTCATGAGAGCAATAAAAAGTGGGCAAGGAACCAAAGGAGAGGAAATGGGAGTACCCATGCATGCACTGGGATAACCTGCAAACTCCACGCACAAAGGCCGCAGCTGGAATTCAAACCCAGGACCTTCTTGCTGCATGACACAACTTAATAATTAGAATATATATGTCAATATGTGGTATGGCCTAAATGTTTTGCAGTTGGTAGCCCTGTTACCTGCCGGAGATAAGCACAACCTAATTATATTTAATTAATTTTTACTGTAAGTAAGTCTAGGTGAATCTTGAAATTTGATGTAGAAAACTTGGTTTGACTCGTAACAAGTCCCCCAGAGGTAAATGTTCTTTGCTCGTCGGCATTAATTCAATGCCACACACAGAAAAAAAGCGATTGGAAGGAGTTAGTTGGGGATTTTTGTGCGTGTCTCCAGAGTCGAGCGGCAATCAGTCAGCAATAGTTTGTTTTAAATGTAAGCCAGTCGCACAACACAGCCCTGTCAGAAGGCTTTCTCCTTTTTACTGGATACACCAAAAAACCTCAGGCCACCCACACTGCCTCTCTTTTCCAGTATGTGGGCCCAGTATCTCTGCCCAGTTCAGAACCAACTCCCTGCTTTACACTGGGGCGGGGGGGGGGGGTTCTGGGTCTGCTGCTCCTCATATAAACTGGTTTCTCCACCGGATTCCCTTTCTACTTCATGCTTTCGCTTAAATTTATATTAGCAATGGATGTTTCTGCAAACTCACGCTGAGCCGGGGAAGTCGCAGTCGCAGGGGAAACTCAGACCGCTCCCCGCTCAGCACACTGGTGTACAGTCTGGTTCTGGCATCGGACTCCTCCGAGGTATGTCTGCTATGCTCAGCTCTGCAGCTGACCCCGTTTCCCATCCTGCTTGCCGCGGAGCGGGACACCTAGAGGGAGTGAACTTTCGACGAGCAGCCCCTCTGCGTGAAAGACACTTTCGGTTTATTGTTTCTGCAAACCTGTTGAAACGCTCCTGGTAGGGAGGGGTTTACGGTTTCAGGGGGGAGGTCAAAGGCCGTGTTGACTCTCAGGCCACTTTTGTGAGCGAGAAGAATAAATCATTACGGCTCCAGATCTGCAAATATTTACTGTTACCATCCCCCCCCATGCAGCTGCAAATCACAGTAAATTCTTATTTCAAGGAGAAGAAATGTTTCTGCAGAACGGCTGTTTTTTTTTTTTTTTACTTTGCACCAACCCACGTGGAAGAAATCTTAGCTCTGCTTGTTTTGGTGAGATCTTCAGAAGTCTAGAAGCAGGGAAAGAGACGCTGCCAGCAGACCTGTGGGTGGGACACACACTTGCACTGAAACACATCCAACATGCAAGAAGAGCCAGCTGAGGAGAAATATTTTACCTTTTTCTAACTGAACTCAAATATGATCGTGTTGTTGCATCAGTATAGATGAATCTCAGTACATCTATCTTGAGCTTTCTAGCAGAAATGCAATGCATATTTTGGATATATAGATTATAGTGCATGTTTGATCTGAGCTCGCCTTGCAGAAGCTAGATAGTGTTTCTGAAGTAGTGAGAGGAGATGTTGACCTCAGACTTTGACCCTACTTGGTCTTTGGGATTTCTGTTTCTAACATAACATAAACCTGCTGAGAAAGGGAGCGATGGAGCAGTCGGGGTGAGACTAAAGGACGGGAGGGTTAGGAGAATGCTTGAAACGCTGAAGACGTTCATGGTTAATCCCGGTTGTTACGCATGTTGGCCTGGATGTAAGTATCTGAACAAAGGTTTCTGGCTTTTTTTTTTAGATCACATGAGAAAATATTGTGTTCATTTATTTTTAATAATCTGTTTTCATTACTGATTATTAAAGAATCATCAATAAACTGGTGTACAGGCCAGAAAGTGAATTTATTTCTGTAATTCTATTTAGAAACAGAAACTCGCACTTTACATTGCTGTTATACAGAACACAGTGATATATTTTATCTGTTTATCTCTGTCAGTTTTGATCAGTACATTTCAGGACCCAAAATGTTGTCTCTCAAGACTGGATTTTTTAGTACGTTAATCCCGGTTGTTACGCTTGTGGCCTGGATGTAAGTATCAGCTTCTTGCTGGAATATCGTCTTATATCTGTGACTAACTTGCAAAGCATCTAAACTTTTTCTGCATTTTGAAATTCTGAACAAAGGTTCCTGGCTTTACACTATATTAGCGCCTCGACAAATCATTAGGAAACCCTACACCGAGATGTTGACCCGAGTATATTAAGGGAAAGTTGTGTGGAAGAAAAAACTGATAAAGAAGGTCCACAATCCGCAGGGATAACCCCAGAACGGACCGGGTTTTAATGCACAGTCCATTCTGCTGAAGCGAGAGCTTCAGGAATCACCACAGACAGGTGTATCCAGGTGTTTTAAAGGAGCTATCCCTGATTCTGCCCAAATTTGAAGCATGAGTGAGGAGAGCAATGTAGTTTAAACTGTAAGCCCCCAACACTTCGACATGCATGAGTCGAAACACGCGGCTCAAGCTTGTGCACAATTCTCCAGAGGAAACAAGGCTTTTTGGGTGGGACTTTTATTCGTTTTCTTTTACATAAATGGCCACGTCTCGGGTAAATGTTAAGTTCCTATGTGAATGGTCGACACTTACATGCACGCCATGCTGTTCTGTTTACACACCCTGCCATGCAGGTGGCTGGAGGAGCTGCTGGAGGAGCCGCACATTGTCGTGCCATCGACAGAGAAAAGTCGTCCCAGGTTGTCCCCAGTCCACTGCTTATTCGTATGAAAAAAGGACTGGACTCGCTTGATCGAGAAATTCAATTGTTTATATCAAATTAAGTCTTTTAACTTATAAGACGTTGCGTAAAAAGCATTTTTCTTCACCAGACAAAAGATAAATTCAAGTATAGTTCGTTTAAGCTGCTCCAGAAGCAGCGGCAACATCAGAGGTGACTTAGCTGGGTCAAGAAAACAAAACAGCCGACTGTTCGATGGTCCAAAGTCTTTATTTCAGATGAAAGTACGTTTAATCTGGAAATCAAGGTCCCACTATCTGCAGGAAGAGAAGAGAAGTGTGAAGTCTCCACGGTCAGGGAGGATTTTGGGAGCCGTGTCATCTGCTGGTGTAGGTCCAGTGTTTTATCAAGCCAAAAGTCACCACAGCTTCCCAATGATCTTCTAATTTATTGAGACACAGCAGCGTGTTTGTGTGAGGATTAGGAAGCAGAGTCCAGACGTGAAAGGCCGTTTGCTGACCCGGTTTGATCTCCCGAACGCCCCGTTGCAAATTAGCGAGGGTCAGAATCTGAATTGTCATTCTGACAAGTTGGACAACGAACGCATTCCTCCACATAAAGTGTTTCGCTCACGCCTCCTCTCCCGTCTTCAGAGATGTCCAAACACAAAACGCGAGCTTCGCATTGTGCTCAGAGTTTTCCTAAGAGACGGCTGTCAGCTGCCTCGGGGCCCCAAATTCCAAGCTTCACCTGGGATCGTTGGTTAATTCGAATAAATGCTAATTTGTGTGGGAATATGCATTATTCAGCACGCGGCGCGATGATGGGGGCCTCTCTGTCAGACCAGCATTCTTATTAATCCGTCTTATGTCTCAGTGGTGTTGTGGTGAGGGCCCCTCAACACCGCTGTTGTTTGGCGGGCCCTCGCAGCTTTCTTAAAGTTTATAACTACTTCCTTGGACCATTTTTATGGGTCTTTTAGGCATTTTCTTGTTAAAACTAAGCAAGCTTTCTCGCCTTTCTGACCTGTTGCCAAGAATCAAGCCATAAACCTTTGGGATAGAGGTCAACTGGCTTAATCCCCTGAGCCGCAGCCGCTCCTATATAAATAACTCGTGTTTTCTCTCCACTTGTCAGGAACAAGGAAATTAACCACTGGGATTAAATTCCCCGTTTGAAGGTGAAGACTTTAACAATTGGTTTCTTGTGGACTGGCTCAAGCCACCTAACAAAGACCTGCTCTTTTGCTTCAGTTGTATAATTTAAATATAAACTAGAAAAAGCTGTTCCTGCGTAACAGCGAGTGAGAATGCTAATTTGCAGAATGATTGAGCAGAAGATGCAGAAAATATTGAAATCAGATCTGAACAAAAATTAGGAATTTAAAGGGATTTGAAGAATTTGAACATTTTGAAAAATTGGAAGAAATAGAAGAATTTGAAGGAATTTGAAAAATTTGAAGAACTTAAAAAAATTGAAGAAATTTGAAGAATTTGAACAATTTGAAGTGATTTGAAAAATTTGAAGAAATTTGGAAAATTTGAAAAATGTAAGAATTTGAGGAATTTGAAGAAATTTGAAAATTTTCAAAAAATTTGAAGGAATTTGAAAAAATTGAAGAATTTGAAAAATTTTAAGAAATTTGGAGAATTTCAAAAAATTTGATGGAATTTGAAAAATTTGAAGAATTTGAAGAACTTAAAAAATTTGAAGAAATTTGAAGAATTTGAAAAATTTGAAGAGATTTGAAAAATTTGAAGAAATTTGGAAAATTTGAAAAAATTTGAAGGAATTTGAAAAATTTTAAGAATTTGAGGAATTTTAAGAAATATGAAAATTTTCAAAAAATTTGAAGGAATTTGAAAAAAATTAAGAATTTGAAGAAATTTGAAGAAATTTGGAGAATTTCAAAAAATTTGATGGAATTTGAAAAATTTGAAGAATTTGAAGAAATTTGAAAAATTTGAAAATTTTCAAAAAATTTGAAGGAATTTTTAAAATTTTAAAAATTTGAAGATTAAGAACAATTAGAATAATTGGAAGTATAGGAAGAATGTGAAGAATTTGAAGGAATTTGAAGCAATTTGCATTGATTTCAATGGGAACAGCCAAAAAATTGCACAAAAGTGAAATATTTTAAAAAGTATAAACGTTAGCATAACCATGAGTCATAGCAGGCATGCCGGGAACGAGCCAAACGTTTTGACACCAAAATTGTTCAAATTGGTTGAAGTATGCGAGAGTAGTTAGACACCGACGGAATAATAATAATAAAGAAAAGCAGGAAAACAATAAGTGAGAATGCTGTATAGCATTCTCACTGATAACTGTGTATTGAAATCATAAAACAACAATGTCTTCCACAAAGATACTACACGATAATGATGTTCTGCATGGAATCGGATGCTTTCAGGTTCATGCAGGTGTGCCCCCCTTTCCTTCAGGTCAGGACACGAGGATCCACTAAATCAAGCACCCTCCTGGTTAGCAGGTAGACCACTGTCAATGCTGGTGATTTTATCTTCTCTTCTGCCTGCATGAATGCCATGCCCTGGGCGAGAACCTGCTTCGCCAACCCCTCAACCCACCATTCACATGAGAAATGAAAACGCTCATGCAGGGTGCAGCAGAAAGGCTCTCTCTGTCTGTGTTCTCGTGCTCCCACCACCCCGTCCTGTTCTGATGCCGCCCTGGGCGCCTGCCCACGTCTCCCCCATCCAAAACCACCCCTGACTGCACACTGCTTGTTGATCGGACGGACAGATAGATCCACGTTTCCAGCTCTCTTTGATGGAAAACAGATGTCAGGCTCCATGAGCTGAACAGAAGAACGAGCATCCAAGCAGAAAGTGGGACTCTGTGATGGTATCGCTGCTTATATCAGGGTGATTTCCTTACTGTTTGTGTGAACGTGCAATACTGGAATTTGGTTAAGATGGGGGCTACTATTTTCCTAAAGGTTTTCTGGTTCTCTTAGCAGAACAACGCCTGACTTTATTCCTGCGTCATGGAGAGAAGTGCAGGAATAGCCCGCCAGAATCCCCAATCTGTCTGTTAGCAATATAGACGGAGAATCCGACAACAATGGCCACACGCCGCTGCGCAGCGGAAATCTGGATTTGATTCTGCCTTCTAAAAACTGAAAAAAAGGATTTTGGTTTTTCTGTCTAATAAGTTTTCAGAAACACACTCAATGAACTGCTGCAATGTAGAAGAAAACTGTTTTCTGTAAATGGGCTCTGTAGCATCATTAATTAATACAATAAACTGTATTAATGTTCATTAAACAGCCGGTTTCCCAATTTATCAACAATAAATCTGAAGGATTAAATATTTTCCCAGTTTTTACAAAACATTTAAACGAGCAATGAGAGTTTCTCAAGAATACCTCTATATAAAATCAACACTAAAATAGGCACTTTAAATGATGATCATAAGACAAAAAAAACTACACAAATGGGTAATTAAGTAAGTAATCTTTATTTATATAGCACTTTTCACAGCTAAAAATCATAAAGTGTGTCACAGAGTGCAAGTTAAATAGATTCACATGCTTAATATAGAACAAAGAAACTTAGAGCAGCTAATGAAACAATAAGTAGAACAATTAACTAAAAGCTTGTCTGGATAAAAGTGTCAATGTACATAAACAAAAAAAGCATTACAGAATAAAGAAAACATTACAGAGGAAGGAAATCACATTGCAGTGAAATACTGACAGCAGACCAGGGTATAAGACAAGTTTGACTACAGACTCCAACCTTAACATTTAAAGGACAAGTTGAACATTTGGTTTGGAAACTGAGACTGAAAATGGGCTTTTATTTCAGAAAAAGGCAATAAAACAATAAATTTTTCTTTCGATGCAAAAAGGAAACTTACAGCTGCAACATTTAAACCCATTCTGGATGATTGTTGACCTCGTTTATATGAACGCCCCAACTCAAGTATTGAAATTACTGGACTCTGTTTATCATGCCTCACACATACAACTGTGAACTTTACACACGTGTGGCTGGTCAGCACCAGAGAATCATTGACTCACTCGTTGGTGTACGTTCATTTATCAGGGTATTCTACGTCTGCTCCCCTCATATCTGTGTGAATGTATTCAACCGAAAGCGGCTGACTGTAGTCTTTACGCTCCCAGACTCACTGCTGCTGTCCGTACCAAGTGTCGGCACAGAAGCTGGTATGGTTTCAGTATTCTGCCCCCACAACATGGAACAATTTACCAAAAGACTGGAAATTAAAGGAACTGGTTCCACTAGGCCAGTTTAAACTCCTGCTCAAGGGTTTGGAAATGAAATCCATGGTTTGTAAATGTTTTTGAATAGTCTAATGAAATTGTTATGAAATTGTACTGAACTGTTGTGATCTGTGCCAGGACTCCCTTGAAAAAGAGATTAGTGATCTCAAAGGGGCTTTCTGGGTTAAATGGAGGTTAGATAAAAATAAAATAAAACATTTCGGTCTTCTGGAAGCTTGTTCCAAATAAGATTAAACATCTAAGCCTGATCAGGAATTTATCAGCGTCTCACAAAGATAAGGAACGGTTTCACGCCCTGTTTCTGAGTCCTGGTGTGCAACTTTAAGACGGGAAGAAGAAGAGAGATCGGCAACCATCTTCTATCTTTTATCTTTCAGCTTTCAGTATGAGGATCACCATGACAGGACAGGGAAAAGACTGCCTCGCTTGGTTAGCTGTACGGTTTTCTTTCACTGAACCAGTTTCCATGATTGCTTTGATGATTCCTCTTCTGTCTCTCTTGTGGCTGGAGAGGCGGCCAGCTTTTCTACTCCAACATCGCCCAGAGGTCACCCAAATATCTGGAGGTTCAACCTTTCGGCGTCACACCTGCATTTGGAAACACGATAACAAAGGCAGCTGAGAATCTGAAGTGGATGAAATGGATATTTTGATCTGGCAGAGGCTTAAATGAATAAACACAAAAATAAATGCAGCCTTTGAGGCAAACAAAAAGCATTTATCCCAACCAAATCGTCTTGAGTGATCAGGCTTTGCTAATTGCTAAGCTTGTTGATGTGTTAGTGGGTTCTTTCTTAGTGGGTTTCCCTGAACTCACTCTTCTCATACCAATGTGGGCTTCTTGGAGAGGAGACATCACAAGAGGCTCATCAGCCAATCAGAGGTAGATGATGCTGCCATGATGCTTTTTCATCATTATCTTAAACTAAAGGAGATCCCTTCATCTTCTGCTCTTCAAACATCACCTAATACTCTGTTTTATTTTCCTATATTTTCATCATGTAAAGCACTTTGCATTGTCTTTGTACTGAAATGTGCTATATAAATAAATTTGCCTTGCCTTGCCTAGTCAATAATCTAATGCTTTCATAGTGAAAACATGTGCAGCACTGCATCACCTGTGAGAAATGCAATTTGTATGTCACATTCCAGTTTTCTGAGATAAAAACTGGTAACTTAACTCCATTTTCCAACTAGGAGTCAAGTCTTTAGGGCGCAAATCTTTTGAGTTTTGTCTGAAGTCTTTTATCTATGCAACTTATGTTTGATTGAAATCGGAGTCTCAAAGTCGAGTCCCCATCCTGAAAGGTTGTGTGTCTGACCAGCTGGTCAGCAGTGCAGGAGCACCTCACGGTACGGTACTTTTACTTAGTACACCTTAGAATAAAAATACTCTTTCTTTGCATTCACATTTCTGCTTTGTACACATTGTAAGTTTTCTAATGAATGGCTTCCTGAACGAGCCCCTATTTATCCCCCCCACAACCAATTAGAAAGAGATAAAACACGTTAGTTTCCCTATTCTGAGTGGGAAGGGGACATGAATCCTAAACACACAAGGGGAAACTCCCCATTAGTTGCAAATGCATTCAAGCAACAGAAAAGTTGATCACGGCAACACTCCTGGGGGTTTTATCCGGTGCTTACATCCTTTTTCCCATGAAGTCCTGGGTAACTGCCCTCATGACCCATATTAAAAACCACCACTGAGTACAAGTCGCACTCCTTTCATCTGCACTGCTGCTCTGATGGCTCTGCAGTTGCAAGGTGTACCAGAGATGGACCAGAGACCACAAGGGCCACTTTGTGGTAATCGCGTGGGAGCAACCGTCTCATCTTGAATGTGAACAAAAAACAAAGTAGATGCCTGTAGCTTTCAGGAGGACACAGGAATTTGTCAATAAATGTATCCATCGTGGGGGAAGAATGAAGTCGGTGGAGTGGAAATCAATATCTTAGTCTCCACCTGGACGACGGAGACCCAGCGGTGAAGTTCGAGCTGACGCCAAGCCTGTTTTTCACCCTCTGATTGTCTTTGTTGTGAAGCAGGAATTCGGCAACATTTGACCGCATTCTATCGCCGGCGTCCTCTCAAATTGGTAAATGAACAGGGCAGGAATTCAGCGGGGTCACGCAGCCGAGACACAGGACGGTGATGCAACACTCGGCGGTCTAAAACCAACCAGCCATAAAAATGCCGAGCACTTATCCTCTCACAGTCTCCTGTGCCAAGCATAACTGAGCGGTGCCAAGCCATACCATATGGGCTCATTTCACACAAACATGAATCCAATTTGTTTGTTATTGTTTTGAGGACGTATGTGACCCCTCGGCTTCTCTGAGCGGACAACAATTGGCCTTTGTATCCGTAATTGGAACAAGGTTCCACCAGCAGTTTTGTCAGCCAATTAAAAGCCAGCTGAACATCTTCTCGACTCGTTAGCTACGACCGTAGCTCCTCATTAGGGGGGCTCCACCCATTGCCTCTTGTTGTCTTTGTCCCGTTTCACCTCAGAAGTATCAGATATTCTGCGGTAGATGGAGGCCATGACATTATGGTTTTATGGTGTGAGGAATTAGACTATTAATTTAATATGTATTGTATATGTGTATGACAGAGGGATTACACCTACGCAGATTTGTTTTGACTGGACAGAAATTTCATATCAGTTAATGCAGAAATATGGATTTAGCAGTTTTTCCTTAGGTTTCATGATATATGATGAACTTAATGCCAAAAAAACCCATAGTGTAAATAAAATAATGTCTAAAATAAAACACAGTGTAAGATGCTAGTTTAACTTCAGCAGGCATACATCACTTTCAGTGTCGGCTCAAAGTAAATATTTATACGTCAAATTAGCTGTTCAGCTGGTTGGATGTTTATCTGTCCATTAATTTATGCTCACAGGGTGTGTATTTGAGAGCGCCCGTGAAACTCGGGTGAAAATTCCTTAGGGTCATTGTTGGCCTGCAAATTAACCTCAGGTCCTCCTCTGTTTTTAACTTTAAACAGAGGAGAAGGACTCAGGTTTAAACTTTCAAAAACTTACAACACAGCAATAGGTTTGATTCCTTCCAAATTTCACCTCAGTAAGATAAGATAAGATTGGATTTATTGATCTCACATTGGAGAAATTCACATGTCACATCGGTAGTCATAGGAAAGAGGAGTCAAGTAGGACGAGGTGCATCAAATATATGCAGTGTGTCTTCGTAAAGGAGTAGGCAAGAAAAAGAAAAATACAAAAAGAAATAAGGCAGAGGATGTCTTCTGTACATTTACTGTGGCTTATACGCGTGTGTATTGACATATATTCGGGTGTGGTAGCAGCAGAAGTCACTTCTTTCGGGATTATTGCACAGTGTATTAAATAGAATTGCACATTAGTTATTGCATGTTGGTTCTTACAGTTGCAGTTATAGTTACAGTTGTGGTTACAGTTATAATTACAGTTATTGTTACAGTTATTTTGCAGCATTGTATAATCGTATAATCACCTGCATGGAGTACACCTCCATGCAGGTGATCACAACATCTCCCCTGTAAGCCAGGCCAACGATGACCCTATCGACACCCCATTGCTAAGGGGTGGACCAGTTTTGGTTTAATTTGCATGTTATCTAAGCCATAACAAGGCCTTTTTGGGCAATAATATAAAGCTTGGAACTCGACATTACTCCAGACATTTGAACTGAGAAAGCTTTCTGGATGGGAAGCGAAACGTCTTCAAACTTTGGAAAAAAGTCCAGTTGCTTTGTGTGTTAACTTTTTTTTTGGAATGATTATGACCTGAATGACTGAGAATCTTCACCAGCATATTGTTTTGGGAGGATGACCAGCTGTGCTCAGAATGTACTTTGATTCGCATTTTGGTCCCAGCATTATTAAATGCTACTTGTGAGAGACTGGCTATTTCTCTGTTTTCTTTGTGAATTTCTGCTATTTGACCGTACAAATGAACCTTTTTCAAGCTGACAAAAAAAATAATCTGCTATGCAATGAAAGCCTTAAACTTGGGTCCCATAGTTTTCTACATTGACATTTGTTGACCTTCCCTCCAACCTCTGTAGCTCGTACCAATTTACTTCTCTCTTGTTTATTTATTTACAACCAATTTACTTTAAAAGTCCTCTTAGCATTTTCCGAGAAAAGTAAAAAAGCCGCAAATCCAGTTACAAGCAATCAAATTAAATCTGATCCATTTAAATGGAGCTTCATCCCACACAGACGGCGTCAGGATTTAGATCCGGTTTCTTACCATTCGGTTCAGTACATTCAGATTAACAGAAGATGGTCTGTCTAAGGAAGATTTGTTGAGAATGAGACGCATACACTGCAAAAAAGGATCTAAAAATAAGTAAAATGTTCTTAAAGTTAGTGTATTTATCCTTGAGTTTGGCAGGTAAATAAGATTATCGGCCAATGGAATGAGTATTTGACCCCTAAAATAAGATAATTAGACATCCTGCACTTGAAATAAGATGATGGAGATGAATTGTTCCTATTGTAAGTGCAAAAATCGTATTCCATTGGCAAATCATCTTATCTACCTGCTCAAATCAAGGACAAATACATTCATTTTAAGAACATTTTACTTATTTCTAGTTCCATTTTTGCAGTGTATGAATTATTTTGGAGGACTGGCTTTCAGTGAATCAACTCTAGGGGCCTTTGGGTCTGACGTTATGATCCTTTGGTCTAACATTAGCTTACAACATATCCTTTTCCTTTTATACTTTGGGACCTGAACTGCACAGAGGTGCGGTTATAGGTTGAAATCCTAGCGTAGGGCTTGCTTAGTGGAGTTTGCATGTTTTCCCATGCTTGTGAGGGTTTTCGCTGGGTGCTGCAGCTTCCTCTCGCTGTCCAAAAACAGGAAAAAACAGGTTGATAGGCCTCTGTAAAAGGCTCCTGGGAGTTCTTGTGTGGTCTGTCGCTGTCACCCATTTGGATAGAGTCACAAGCCTTCAGGCGGCCCTGCAAGGTCTGAGCATGTATAGAAAGTGGGCGGATGGATGGATGGACGTCTGGGACGGTGCCATTCCTACTGTTCTTCGGGTCTGCCGAGGGTATGTTGGTGCTCATGCTGTTTCTCCCACTGCTCTCCCCAGCGGCCACATCCACACCAGACTGTAAACATGTACGCTGGTTTCTCCCCCCGCGGCTCTCTGCAGCGCTTTTAGATCACACGTTTCGCTTTGATCCGTACCTTGGCACAGAGCTGGTGGAATGGAGCAAATATTGACTCCATCTGAGCCAGACAAATCAGCTCCCTCTCACAGCGCTCTTTCTCTTTTAGTCTCCGTTTACACTTGCTCTGTTCCCCCTCTAATCTGCCATTACCTCCTTCTCTCGCAGTCTCTTTCATCCCGTTTTGTGGCTGCCTTTCTTTTCGCCTCTTTTGTGTCCCCGTCTGTCATTCTCTCTCTTTCACTCTCTCTCTCTCTCGACCGGGACTTCTCAGGCTGCAAGTGCTTTTAGGACAGGCATCCCTTTCCTCACCCCTCCCAGGTTCCCTCACCAGATTGCTTTTGTGTAAATTAAGTGAAAACTTTACTGATGTCATTAAATCTCACCTGAGTGTACCGCATCTTCAGTCGCATGCAGTTGGAGCGGTCTGCCCTGTTCGTCCTGCGGTTTGTGCCAACATACGTTCATTTTTGAAGTTCACATGTGCCAAAGTCTGGCACTGCAGAGCACAGAGAGACACAGGGAGCAGTCTGAAGGAGAGCTTTAAAAATAACTTTGAGCTTCCACCACGTTTGATCTCCTTTCAAGTTGTACGTTTTTTTTGGCACGTCATGTTAGGATGAGATTTTGCTGATGTGCACTCCCACTTCAATGTGAGCTATGGCTGTAAAAGAAAAACTCCAACTAAACCTGGACTCTGCAATGATACATCATATGATCTCGGATGATCCTTTACAGAGAAGGCAAACTCTCAAAGAGCCCAGCTGGAGCTCAGTGAGTAAAATTATGTCTCTGACCATCAATAAAAGTTTCTAAAAGTGAATAAAAAAAAGACCTTGTTTCACATAACACTACATCACTGATGATACTGGTCTCAAAACTAGATGAATCTTCAGGAATATCACTTTTTTGATGGATGTCAGACCAGGTTGTTTTGAAAAATCCGTTTAAAAAAAACATTTACTCTTATTATTAGCAGTCGATAAACCATTCGCAAAGCAGCTTTTTTAAATAATAAAAGGCTTGCCATTAGGGATGTTCTGTTCGCAACATTATGTCCTACAACATTTATCAAGAGGCATTTGCTGATACTGAGTCTCAGGCAGAGACTTCATTAAAATATATATCATGTATAAAATAGAGCAAGATCACAAACATTACACTTGTCTACAATAGCATGATTGTGTACCACTTAATTAACTCAAGAATAAAGTTCTGGATGTAGCAGTATAATTCTTTTATTACTTTTTTTTGACTGATGTTTTGCCTAAACGAGTGCTTCTGCAGGAGGTTATTTTGCTCCCCTGTTCTGATATGACACGTTGATGCTTTCGCTCACATTTCCCGATGTGCCGCCTGTTAATTGTGTGTGGAAAAACACAATTAAAGATGTTTTCTGACTGTTTTCTGACTGGACGTCATAACGTTTAATGACTATAGTGTTTCAGCTGCCCTCTAAGCAGCTCACTTCTGTACGGACAGCCGCAGCCATCGACTCAGTCTCACTTTGGGCATGAAAATCATTGTAAAAGCTTAAAAATTTGTTATTGTAATTGCAGATGAGTATTTTGTAGATAGTAAATGACCCATTTAATTGTTTTCTGTGAGATCCTGTTCATGTTCTTGCCTGTGCTGGTGTACCTTTGGGTCAGTTCAGTTTTTTTTTTTTGTCTCATTTATCCTTCTGCTGCAGCACTTACAAAGGTTTTTTTCTGGTTTATACGCGGTGCAGCAGGCCTTCAGCCTCATTGCCCCGCCTTTGGGTACTATCTGTTCTCCTCCATGAAATATGACAACCCAGAGAGAAAGATGCTCATGTGACGGGACAAACATACCAGTGGTGGAGCAACACACATTGCCTCTACGGTACAGAGCCGAATAGTGTCGTGTTCCCGAAGGACTATGAGCACAGCCTCTCTTAATAGACGTACAGACGGAAAAAGATTACATTAGTTGGCTTTGTTACCTCTGAGCAGACAGCTCCAACTAGAAGCAGAGTCAGGCTTTCATATCTTGCCTTTTTTGGGGTCACCATCAGGCTTTGGTGTTATCAGAGACTAAAGTAGCTAATTTAATTGTAACTAGAAGGGGGCCGAAAACGGAGGTCGGTGGAATCCCACAGGAGAAAGAAGCGGAGAAGGAAACACAATGTCACTCCACCCACTGCATACACTGCAAAAAGGGATCTAAAAATAAGTAAAATGTTCTTAAAGTTAGTGTATTTATCCTTGATTTGGGCAGGTAAATAAGATTATCTGCCAATGGAATGAGTATTTTGACCCCTAAAATAAGATAATTAGACATCCTGTACTTGAAATAAGATGATGGAGATGAATTGTTCCTATTGTAAGTGCAAAAATCTTTCTCCATTGGTAAATAGTGTTATTTACCTGCTCACATCAATGACAAATACACTAATTCTAAGAACATTTTACTTATTTCTACTTCAGTTTTTGCAGTGATGTGGCCCACTGACTCGAATCCTGCAGTTCAGTCCAAAAGCACAAGATCAACAGAGTCACCAGAGTCTGTAGCCAAACACGTACAATTACAACCTACACACCCGAATGAGGGCATCATATCTTCACAATATAGCTCTCAGTCTGTGACCAGGAGCAGGACCTACGTGTCCCTTGATCTTCGTGCTTTTAAACTTTTATTTTTTTTGTGTCTTTAAGGGGCACATCAGAGACTCCTGGACTGGTCGGAGGAAGCATTCAGGCCTCATTAACTTCACCAGTAAAAGATCTGCGACAGTCTGTCATCCGGGCCAATAAGGACGGGGCGTGTGTGTTTCCTGGAAGCAGGTTGTGTGTATATTCATGCAAGAATAATATTTTTTGTTGTTGTTGTTGATGTATCGCTCCCGCTGGGAATGGCGACTCTGATCTGCGGGGCCATTACTCAGACCAGCAGGCCGAGACAGACAACAAACCCGCTGCTACATATATAGACGTCCCCGTGGACCAAGAGAGGTTGTATATTTGTGTTGTGGTGAGTGGCTGAGATGGACTTGTTGCTAATCAGGGTCCTGCGGTTGGTGGAGCGTGTCTGTCAGCAGGCCAGAACGTCAGTCGTTTCTTCTCAGAGATGAAGAGAGAGAGAGAGGAAAAGGGGGAGAAACATGGAGATGGAGGAGGGAGAGGAGAAGGAGGAAGGCAGTGCTAGTGGTCACGGCCCACCGGTGACCATGGCTCTGACCTCTGGCTAATTGTAGCTACTGATAGACATGGTTCTTAGAAGTCCAAAACATCATTTTCACTGATCACACACACACACACACACACACACACAGCAGAAGCTGCAGAGCCACGCCTTCAGCATTTTATTTAGTTTTTCATTTTTACAGATCAAATCTCGAAGCCTTCTGTGTAATGTGCTCCATTCTTCGGTCGCTGGCTTTGAAGGCACTAATCTCTATCACCATCTCTGTTTTCATATTGTAGGAAGGGCGTCCAAGAAAAGCAGCCGGCCCGGCTCAGGGACATCTCCAGCTCCGGGTTTGTTGATATATGTTCGACTGGTTCCTCCTGGCATGCTCCACAGCAGCAGGGTGGGAACACCTTAATGGAAATAGTTAACCGGGGGCCGGGAGGGATGTGATGCTGCTCAAGTGTTTTCAACGAATCCAGGCTAGACTGGATCTTAATATTTTATTCTGCTCTAATCAGATACTTTCATTTATTTGTGTTTATTTCTTAGCTATGAATATCTTTGGGCTTATTAAACCAGTGCACTGCAAAAATGGAACTAAAAATAAGTAAAATGTTCTTAAAGTTAGTGTATTTGTCCTTGATTTGAGCAGGTAAATAAGATTATCTGCCAATGGAATGAGTATTTTACCCCTAAAATAAGATAATTAGATATACTGCACTTGAAATAAGATGATGGAGATGAATTGTTCCCATTTTAAGTGCAAAAATCTTATTCCATTGGCAAATCATCTTATTTACCTGCTCAAATCAAGGACAAATACACTAATTTTTAGAACATTTTACTTATTTTTATTCCATTTTTGCAGTGTGGCCCGCCTGGTTTAATGGTTTAATGAGGTTCTTTTGACGTACATGAAGCTTGCATTGCTAGTGGTTATCAGAGCCACTACCATTCTTTAAAGCTCATTGGTGTTCTTGCAACTTCAGAGGGAAAGAAGTTCACAAATCTAGGTTAAGAGGCAACATTATTCCTGACAACCCTACTTTGTTGGTCATTTTGTTTGATTTTTATTCCAACCTGGAATATATATTTTTTTCTCTAATGTCAGCTGTGTGTGAATGAGACATATAAAAGTTTCTGTGAACCCAGCTGACATTAAAAGGTTCTGATCGTTCCCACATGTGGCACACGCTGATTAGAAATTGTCAGTGGCAACTTTTCCCAGTGTTCAGGCATATCCTTTTACAAGTTTACCCTACATTGGAGCATAATTTGACAAAATGACAATGTTGTGCCCTGAACAAGACACTTAGCCTTTCATTATACTTGTACTTTTATACACATATTTACCAGAAACACTTGTAGCAGTCCTTTGTTGTCCGCTGTGATCTGGCTTTTCTGTATATTCTGACTCTTCCCTATGTTGGAGCAAACGTAAACCGAAGCCCAAGCGATGCACAAACATTTACTGTGCATTTATGGTAAATATTTGTCACTAGACTTCAGGCTCAAAAAATAATATAATATAATATATATATAATATAAAGAAGTCTTTAAGTTTAAGCCTGGATAAATCTATCATTTAAAGTGGATGTGTATGTGCTGTGAACGATCAAATAGGGTTCTTTGCAACATTTAGCTGAGAATCTAAACTTGTTCTGACTTTGGCTGAACAGGTGCTTGTTTACTTTAGGCTAATGCTGGCTAATTTCATTTAATGTATTTTCTAAAGCTGTAAACTGAATTTCCGGTACTCTGATACCAACTTCCTAGCTCTTTAAAAGCTCTTTCCTTTCCTGTCTTTGTCCTTCATTCATTTCTTTTCTGTTTTGCGGTTTTCTCACGAGCTGGACGTGCCTGAATGACGGCAAGCTCTTCGTTTCTCATCTTTAAATCATGTGAGCTCTCCAGCGCTTTCTTTATTTTAAGTGCCAACAGTGATGTTTGTTTTGTTTGCAGAGATGTGTCATGCAGCTACGCCTTAGCACCGAAGGGCTTAAAAGATTAAAGAATGCTAATGCAAACCAGATTTAGACGAATATGTGAGAGATAAATTTGAAACAAATGCCTCGAGTAATCCGTCTGAGCAAAGCCTTTCTAGGATTATTACAATTATCACACGAAGCCTAAAAAACTTTTGGTATTTTACAAAGTGTTATTAGTCTCTGCTTGAAGTTCCTTGGAAAAGTTTGCAAAACCATGTTACATCTGCCAGATTTTATGTTTCGTTGGCATTTTATGTGGTAGACCAACACAAAGTAGGAAGCAAATGTGAAGTAGAAAGAAAACAATTGTTGCCCAATCTGTTATTCATCTGAAACGTTTGTTGTGCATCTTTATTCAGTCCCCTGAGGACGTCTTTTATGCAGTTTTCCTTGAGAAAACCCTAAGGTTATCTCCAACCAGCTTCCCTGCTTTGTCTGAAGAAATCATCCCCACAGGATGATGCTGCCATCACCATGTTTCACAGTAGGGATGATGTGTTTAAAACCAGATGTGCAATCTTAGTTTTCCTCTGAAGCGAGCGTTTTGCATGTAGGCCAGGAAGCTCCGTATTGGTCTCATCTGACCAGAGCACCTTCTTCTGTGTGTTTGATCTGTCCCTGCATGGCTTGTGGCTCACTGCAAACGGGACTTCTTTTGACTTTCTCCTTGCAACTCTTCCATGAAGGCCAGATTTGTGGAGGATATGATTCAAAGTTGTGACAGAGATAGAATCTCCCACCTGAGCGGTTAATCTCTGTTGCTCCTCCAGAGTAAGCACGGCACTCTCGGCTGCTTAAAGCTGTCCATGCTGTATTTATTCAATTCAATTCAATTTTATTTATATAGCGGCAAATCATGAAACATGTCATCTCGAGGCACTTTACAAAGTCAACCTCAATCAGATTATACAGATTGGTCAAAAATGTCCTATATAAGGGAAACCAGTTGATTGCTTCAAAGTCCCGACAAGCAGCATTCACTCCTGGGGAACCGTAGAGCTACAGGGAGAGTCGTCTGCATTGTACATGGCTTTGCAGCAATCCCTCATACTGAGCAAGCATGAAGCGACAGTGGGAAGAAAAACTCCCCATTAACGGGAAGGAAAACCTCCAGCAGAACCAGGCTCAGTATGAACGGTCATCTGCCTCGACCGACTGGGGTTACAGAAGACAGAGCAGAGACACAACAAGACAGACAAGAAAGCACAGAAGCACACATTGATCTAGTAATCTGTTCTACATTAGATGGTAGTAGCAGGTGAGTCGTCTTCTCTGGATGATGTCACAGTTAACAGAACGCCAGACCAGGTGTACCTACTATGAAGATAAAAGAGAGAGAGCAAAAAGTTATAAGCAGAAATGACAACACATAATGCATAATTGAAGAACAGTAGAACTCTATAGAGTGAGAAAATTAGACCCTGATATACTCCAGTAGCCTAAGCCTAAAGCAGTAAAACTATAAAGGTAGCTCAGAGTAACATGAGCCACTCTAGTTATAAGCTTTGTCAAAAAGGAAAGTTTTAAGATTAGTCTTAAAAGTAGACAGGGTGTCTGCCTCACGGACCAAAACTGGGAGTTGGTTCTACAGGAGAGGAGCCTGATAGCTAAAGGATCTGCCTCCCATTCTACTTTTAGAGACTCTAGGAACCACCAGCAGACCTGCGGTCTGAGAGCGAAGTGCTCTGTTAGGAACATACGGGGTAATCAGAGCTCTGATGTATGATGGAGCTGGATTATTAAGGGCTTTATACGTTAGAAGAAGAATTTTAAATATATTAAATTTATATATATATATATACATATATATATATATATATATATATATATATATATATATATATATATATATATATATATATATATATATATATATATATTAAGATTACTTTACTTTTAGGTGACTTCTGAAGGTAAATGATTGAGCTGGATTTTATCTAACGGTATCAGGGTAATAGGTACATAATGACGCACTTTTCAGATTTCTGTTTATAAATTTATTTTTAAAAAATCAAGTATAATTTTCTTTTTCCTTTACAGTTACTCACTACTATGTGTTAGTCTGTTAAATAAAAATCAAATTTAAATGGTTTGTGGCTATAAAGTGAAAAATACAGGCAACAGTTTTTAGTGGCATACATACTTTTGCACATGTTCACTTAATATACAATTAAAATGTTTCTAGTCAGTTTCTATCAGTTTCAAACATCAACCAGGAGGTGAGATATGGATTATCTGAATGTCCAGAATGATATGCTGTCAATCTTCTCATCTCCTCCACTGTTTTACATCGCCACCCCCTTCGCCGCCTCCCCTCTGCTCCGTTCAGAGAGTTACGGAAAGCCATTTACTGTAAATCTCCCCGCATTTCTATCCACGCACAGAGTAAACAAGTTGGCAACAGGGAGTTCTCACATCTGCTTCAGACCAAAGCCGTGAAGTGTTCCCAGCCCACAGACACGCACATATACATGTACTCGCTCATAATGCAGCCTTTAGAAGTGGCTTCTCTCCTGGGTGCACTTATCCGGGCTCCAAATTGCGCGTCGAGCGGCTCTGCTCTCTGGAGTTCACATGTGATTAAACAGCAAAGAGAAAAAACACAGGCGAAGCTGTATCATGGAGAAGCTCCGCTGTGTTTCGTCTGTCTGCTGCGAAATAAAACGACGAGAACTCGTGCATCTAACAATGTTCAGCTCGTAATCCTTTGAACTTGACCGAGAAAGAGCCTCGGCTGCAGCTGCTGCCAGAATACTGTTTGTTTCTGACGGAAAGTGGATCATTCCTCCTGATCGGTGTGACCAAGCACAATGGCCCATTATGACGGTGGATTGTGCAACAAGAAAGCGGCTCCGAAAGTTAGAAAGCTCTGCAAAACTATTCATACCCCTTGAACTCCTTTTTTTACATTGTTCCAACAGTCCACGCTTGGATTTCTGCCTATTTTGTCACAAAGTTGTGCGTCATTGAGACACGTGACGTTTATAGTTTGTATTCAGCCTCTTAGTGCCAGTACTTTGCAGGACTAAGTTAAACAGCAATCACGCTGGTTACTTATGTCTACATCTGTCGTGATCCACAGACTTTGAGTTATTTGGTCGTGTTTATTTTCAGTTTTTATAAGTTATTGCAATGTTTTTGATCATTACTACTGTGTCACCGTTCATTGGACCTAATCCCGGCCCCCAGTAATCACCTCCTTTGCTTCAGTCATGCTGTACTTTTTCATAAAACAGGTAAAGATGTTCGCAATGTTACAAAGCATGCACAAATAATTAAATAAAAAACTCTTACAAGCTGTTATGTGAGTTTTAAAAGAGCAAATAGAATCAAAGATATGAGAATATTTTAATATGTGGAATTTGCAGCAAAAGTCAGAGGTCAATGAGGTTCCAGGGGAGTTGATTAACTTTCTCCTCTTCTTACCAGATCATCCCGTCAACAATCCTTTTCTTCCGCTGCCTGCTCGTCTGTTCCTCAGTAGGTTTGATGTCTCCTTTGTGTTTCCCTCCCCTGCTTTGTCACTTTACCTCAACAAATCACCCTGAAAATGTGACTCCTGTCTGCTGCTCTGTGTTTGGGTCAGACTCCACCACTTGGAGGCACACATCTGTACCGGCTTTTGCACATCTGGAGCCTGAAACTTTGCCCTATTCTTTGCAAACTTGTGCAAGCGCGGTCAGACTGGACAGAGAGCGACTGTGAAAATCAATTGTGAGTCTTGCCACTGATACTCAGTTGGATTTTAGGTCTGGACTTTGAAAGGTGAAAAACTCCAGTCCTGAAGGGCCGGCGCACCTTTTCTCGTCTGTTTCTGATTCAACACTCCTGACTCACATAATCAGGTCATTGGCAGGACTCTGTGGAACTTGACTGCATGATGAGGATCAATTTCCGTTATGCGTGCTGGATCAGGGACTCGCCTAAAGGTTGCAGGGCAGGTTTAGAGTCGTTGCTGGAAGGTTGATCTCCGGCCAAACCTCTAAGTTTTTATTTCCCCCAGGATTGTCATGCATTTAGCTCCAACTATTGTCCCACAAGCAGCCTCACTGTCCCTGCTGAAGAAAAGCACCTTACACCATGATGCCGCCACCACCATGTCAAGGATGATGGTTTTTTTTTTCAGGTAGGCCTTATCTGGTCTGTAAGTTTTGACTGACCGATATGTTTTGGTATTGTTGCAGTTGTACCATACCCCGTCCATTTTCAGAAGCTGGACTGACCGCTGTGCCAAGAGAGAGTCAAAGCTTTGGACGTTGTTTTTATGATCTAAGGCTGCTTTAAACTTTTGCACAACTTTATCTTTGACCTTCACGATGCCGTTTGCTGACTTGTAGTTGCCGACAAACATCTGAGGCCTTCACAAGACTCCATTTACTACTGGATTTTATTTAGCGGCGTCACGGTAAACGGGGCTGAATACAAACGCCCTCTGCACTTTTCAGATTTTTACATATAAAACATTTTGGAGGAATGCGTTGTTTTCCTTTGCACTTCACAAAAATGTAGGGCCATCAGATAACACACCCAATAAAACCCATGCGTCATTAGAGTAGTGAATACTTTTGGAAGGACGCAGCTTGTGAGAGGGTGAATGTGGTTTCTGTGTGCGGATGGAAGAGAGCTCAGAGGGAGTCTGTCCATTTTCTTTTACTTCTGCCCCCTTCCTTCACGCCCCCTGGTTACCAAGCGTCACCAGTTTTATCATAAGGACAGAAAAAAGTTGAGGAGTGATCCGGATCGAGAGAGAGAGAGAGAGAGGGAGAGATTGAGGGAGGGTGGGAGTGAGAGGGAGAGGGAGAGAGTGAGAAAACGCAACCCTTCCCACTCGCTAGAAATCACGGGGAGTGACTGTGACAGGAGGAAGGGGACAGAAAGTCTGAGAGCAGAAGTAAAACCTCACTGGAACTTCATCACATGTTCCCCCAGGACCGAACCGGACTTTTTATCTGGACAACCCATAAGATAACCTGCGAGTCAGAAGAGTGTTGAGGACTGCTGGAGCATGCGGTTCGGTTCTCTGTTCAGGTAAAACTTGCGCTTCTCCAGCTGCTGTGCGCTCCGACACACGTGTGTTTGCATCCTTTTTCAAAGCTGCCCGTGGCGGAGACGTTTTCAAAACTTTAATTTCGGGACTTTTGGTTTTTACGCACGACGCCTACATGTTGCGCACTTGGTGCGCAGAGCGAGATATATGATAGGAATTTACCCACAGGCGCGTATTTTCTATCAGGCAGAAGCTCCGCGTTTCTCCTGAGGGCGTATTTTTTTCCCCTGAGGTTTCCCCCTGATATGAATCTCTCCCCCTCGCTCTCGCTCAGGGTTTATTTTACAATGTGCCACTGTAGCGGCCGCGCAGGAAAACGTGGATCCCGGTAGGGGGTCGTTACTTCGGCCTGAGCGGGTCTGTTGTGTTCCTGCCGGGCTCTGTGCGGGTTCCCTCTGTGTGAGTTTTTTTTTTTTTTTTTTTTTCTCGGGGGGTAATTGTGTGGTGTCGGGAAGTTTCCAGAGACCGCGGCGGTGCACCACAGTGGGAAGAAAGCACCGATTACTCTGCCTACATGTGGCTTGCGGACTGCTGATTGCGGCCATGGTTCGGTTCCCTTTTTTCCCGGTGAGGGCTGCAGCGTCCATCCAAAACCCAGTTGTTGAGGCTCTTTTTCTGACTGCATTCTTCTTCTGCTCGCCACTGCACTTGTCTCGATGTTTTGGTGCTTGGTGTAATCGTTATAGGTTGCCTCCTAACCGAAACAAGTTCATTTATGTGGAATAATCCCACTTTTAAAGGACATTTTAAAAGTTTTTACCACTCATACCCTAACATCCCAGCTCCATGTTCACTTGGTGCCTTGCAAACAGCCTTCAAAATGTCAGCAAGGGCTGGTTGGTGAAGTTACAGAGAGGGTTATGTTAGAAAACAATATTCCAAGCTGCCTGTAGTGAGACACTGCGGTGGTGGAGACGCTTTTCTTCAGCAGGACCAGAAAAGTTGTTCTGATTTCTGGAGAGACAGATGGGGGTAAATACAGACACAGCCTGGGAGAAAGGAAAAACAGCTGCACCTCAAATACATATTCATGCATTAAAATGGCCCAGTCAAAGCCCGGGTGTAGATCTATTGAGAATCTGTGACGGGACTTGTTCGCATGTGACATTCATCTGAACGGACTTCGGACACTGGGCTGTATGGACGATCTCAGGTTTTGAAACAACACCCCAACCTCTGAGCGTCTGGCAGAGCGCATCCATCACACAAACATTATAAGCGTATCACACACCTGCAAACCTACCACCTCCGGAGGAGCTGCAGAGATCCACAGCTCAGGTTGCAAAATCTGTTTTAAAAAAAGCAATTATTGGCTGTGCAGTCCACAAGTATGGCCTTTACAGAAGAAGAAGAAAAAAAAAACGCCTCACCCAGCAAACATCTGGACAGGGGTGCTCTGGTCAGATGAGACCAAATAAAACCTAAAACACGGCGACGGTAGCATCCTGCGGTGGGGAGGCTTTTCCTCAGCAGGAACAGGGAGGCCATGAACCAGTCCTGTTGGTCTCTCACATAAAACCCCAGTAAAACACACATTAAGGTTCGTAACTATAATGTGACAAAATAAAAAATAAAAATCAGCGGATGTAAATACTTTATCAAAGTATAATTAAACACCGCGCTGCTCAAGGCTGTGGTCTCTGAGTGTGGTTGTTGAGTTTGTGTGTGTTTAAACCACCTCCTCAGGGTGTGTTCAGGTCCTGGGAGAGGCATTCCTATGGAAAGCCTGCTTGCTGTTTAAACTCCGCGTGTTTGTTAACACCTCCTTGGATTTCCCAGATCGACGTCGCCCACGAATTTGCCACGAACCTCCAGCGAGAAAACACTTTTGTCCGCCCCTCTCCCGGCCCACACGCCGCCCGTAGGAGCTAACAAAGTGGCACGGTTGGTTTCTACGGTAAACATGGGCGACTGCAACATGTGACGTTGGGGGGGGGGGGGGCGTTCACTCAACACGTCTGCTTTAACATGAATGTGGTGCGACGAAAGCTGACAGAGAATAAATGAAGCCTCTGTGAGCTTTAACGCGATTTTCACGTTTATGTCATGGAACGACTCCGGGCCTCATAATGGTTCTTATTCAGCGTGCTGTTGGTTTAAATCCCGTGTGTTTCTGCCTCGTCTCTCACCCTCGTTCTCTCCCTCAGGCTCTGCATGCTGTGGGGCTTTGTGGTGGTCACGACCTCGGCGACCAGCAAGGCTGCCAAGAGGAAGGTGAGTCATTAGATCATCCAGCTGGGTCAGCAAAACATGAAAAAAAAAGAAGATATTTGTCACAACAAAGGGGTGAAAAGGTGACAGGAGTCAAAGGACAGGTTCAGATTTTTCTAGCATCATTCCAAAGCATGAATGCACACTTAAAAAAAAAGAGCGTAGCGTACAAAGATTGTCACCTTAAAGGTTTCACTTGCAGCGAGAAGCTTCAGTGTAAATGTTTTTAAGGCTTTAAATGCAAGTCTGTAAAATGTTACAGTGGCTTTAGGAGGAAATTGTAAAATTTAGAGAGAATTTAAAGGTAAAGTCAGCAGTTGAAGTCATCTGAGCTGCTAAGAAACCTGTAGAAGCTGCAAAAGAAAAGTTAGCTGTGTCTAAACTGTTTGTTATTGGATTTGGGGGAGCGTGCAAACTCCACCCCGTTTTGTTTTGGCAATGAATGCTCTCCCCTTGTGAGCATCGATTGTCTCCTTCCACAGCCCAAAACATTCATTTTAGGATAATTTGGAAGTAATCTGAGAATCTAAATTACACTTTTTATAGCCCCACAAAATAATTCCTACCCCTTCAAAGTTTTTCACTCTGATCATGTTACAGCCACATCCCAGAATAAGTTTTTTTTTTTGGGGGGGGGCATTGGTACAAAACAAAGCAATATCTTTAAATCAAGTTGCCTAAATTGACTTTATTTTACCCACAAAATGTACCTAACCACCTAATTTAATTCAAGTTTTACTGTAATGTTAAACTGTGTGTACTGTAGTTGAGCAGTGATGTTTTACCATAAAATATGTATTTACGAAGGTTAAAGTGAAGTTATACTCTTTGTGAGATTTAATGTTGTTAGTTTGCCAGTAGAAAGAAGATATAGTGAATTCATAGTTCGATTTTATTTTATTTTTTTATATTCCTTAGTAATTCTAAAATAAATCTTGATCTTGAGAAATTTTCTGAAATTTCCATGTGTTTTTGTTCTTATGCGGTAAACTTTGCTTGAAAGATTCATCCTTCAGACTGAAGAAAACATATAAAAACATGTATTTTTAAAACCAATATTCTGCTAAATAGAATTTGGACATATGCATTTGATATCAATCGTAGCATGGATCGCATGGATCGTGCGTTTGATGTCGTTTAGGCGCAGATGTCAAAGTTGAGTGTGCTGCCGGGAGACGGAGGAGGACCGCTTGGTGCTGCTCTGTGTGTTCGCTTGGTGGAAAAACATTGTTGACATTAAAAGGGGACCTACTATGCAAATTTCTGTTTCTGCACATTTTTGTCTACTTCCATCTGGGTCTTTAATGCTTCTAGAAAGAGTCCAACCCGTAAGCAAATGTTTTGCTGGTGAAACGAGTCGTTTCCAAAACCTCCCCATTATCATGTCACAATCGGCGGGCACCGCCCCTCACCTAGCAACCCTGGCGGAGCTCCGCCCACTTCATTGTTGGAAGAGGAGCACGTTGGGTCAGCTGGTGTTAACGCTGTAATGTGGTGCACCAATGGCCGCTGGAAAAGACAAATGTTTAGTTCTGGGATTCGATCAACAAAACGTGTCCGTGAACATTCTCCCAGTCACGAAGAACAGAGCTGTGTGGCTTAATTTTATTTTTGACAAAAGATGTGAGTGTAAACATTGAGTGGGGGAGGGGGAGGGGGTTTATGGTATTGATTTGTGGTATTTAAAGTCTGGTATGTCTTAACCATCTAGGGACGGAAACGTTTTGCTCTTTCTTCTTTGCCGTAACTTTGCGTAACATCTCACACTTAATCAGACCGGATAGAGAGAACCCTCGATTTTCAAGATTAGCCAAACAGTCTCAATTAGCCCTAGCCATTACTTTGACTAGGCCATAAATACTCCAGGCTGAAGTCTTCTGCCACGGTTTTAGCTCCATCCATCTTCTTGATCCCTACATCATGATTCTGGTACCAATGTGTTTCACTATGGAGATGATGTGTTCAGGGACTACTTTATATGTAGGACAAATGTCTCGGATGTCTTCGCGTAGCAACCTGTCCAGCATGACACAAGACTGCCCACCCTAAATTAAATAGATCAAATTTTCTTGCTCTGTGTCCTGACTTAACTCGAGCTTTGAACTGGTGCTGCATAAATAAACTGAACTAAAACAAATTTAACTTGGATTACATTAAATTGCGCACATTAAATAGGCGATAAAGTGTAGTTCAAGACGCTTTCTAGTAGGGCTGGGCGATAAATCGATTTAATCGATTAATTCGAATTTACAATTCTTTAAGATTTCATTTTTGGAAAATCTGGATTTTATTTTGCCAATACTTTGGGTTTCATTGGGTTTCATGAAGAGAACAGCATGTGATGCTGAATATATGTTTAGGCAAAATTATTGTCAAAATATTGTTAAACTGTGGAAACTTTTTTTTACCATAATACAAGGTACTTCATTTACTTATTTACTTTTTTTTTAACTTAGTTTGAAGTTCACAAGTGCAGTGAAGCCTGTTCTTAGCTCAATGTGTAATATACCAGTAGCAGCAAATGTTTTGTTATATTTTCATTGTTTATAATGGCGTGGCTGCCATCTTGTTTTACAAGCATGTTTCACAGCTTGTTATTTAGTTGCATTTTGAATCCAGGTCAACTCCCTGACGAAATGCTTGAAATAAAAAGCAAGGTTTTAAAGTAATTTCTTTAATTTCTTTTTATGAAACAAAAAGGAGGAAAAAAATCGATTAATCGGATTTGGTATGATAAAATCTGCTTTTACATTAATAAATGTAATAAACTTATAAAGTGTGTCAAACGAAGTTTTATGGGATCTTTGTTTAAGATGCAGCGATAAAAGCGCCGGCAGGCACCAGATCCTTGCACAGCGGCATGCCAAATTTGTAAAGCTTTCAGTAAATTGTCATAACTGCGAAGAAGAAGAAGAAGTCAGCAGGTTGTTTAATGCACCAGAGTTGGTGGCTGCTCCGTGTCTGGTGCAGGTCTGCTTTTTACAGTGCAGCGGGAGTTTAAGCAGTAGCTCCAGAGGTCAGCAGCGGCTGCTGCAGGGGTCACTGCTCACAGCTCATTAATACTTCCAGTTATGTGGCTGCTGTGTGTTTGATGGCACTCCTTCCCTTCACAAACACACACCCATGCACATAACTCCCAGTAAGCCCACCTCCATCACCCTTTCTCTTCCCTTTTTCCTCCCAGCCTCCCGCCGTTTTTACCCCAGACAGCGACAGGAACTCTTATTAATCTGGTGGGAAATTTTGCCTCGTACACCTGTCCCCACTCACCCGTCCGCAAACATTTACCCGCCGCATGTTTGCCCCGCTGTTTTTCCGCCCCGTGTCCACGCACACATTTAAGCCGCTGTAAATAAAACGCGCGGGGGAAAGCGGGGCACAGATCTCAGTTTTGGTTCCTTTTTCTCAAAGGGAACTTTTGTCCGTCTTGCGTGTTTGCCTCGCTGCCAACCAGCAGCTCGGGTTATGAGAGGAGAAACATTTATCTACGGCCACAGAGGAGGACATCAAAGCCTCCAGCTGGCTCTCACGTTTAGGCCCTCACACTTACATGTACACAAACACAGCGCCGGGTCAGCCGTGATCTCGTCGTTCCTGCTGTGGGCGACTTTAGTGAACACAAACTGCGGTGGAGTTATCCGACGGCTCTTAAACTGCTGCTGGCAGGTGGCTGAGACGCTCTTAAACCCAAGCGATGAAGACTTCAGGATTTATAGTTTGGCCCCAGAGGAAGGAAATTCATGAGACTGTGGATCATCGGCAATCTGTGAATTCTTTGTATGGTTTTTTTTCTTTTAAATGGTGCCAAAGCTTGCAGTTTTTATTATTTCTAAGGTTGAATATAACGCTGCCGTTTGCACAGAAGAAGAGTAGGGAACTTGGGAAAATATTCTTTTGATATAATGCTGACCTTTGCTGATTTCTGTTAATCTACAAAAACAGCTGCTGTAGTGAAAGAGCTGGTTCTGAATCGCTTCTTTTATCATATTGTTACTATTTACTGAATGCAAAAAAACTTGTAAAGCTCCACAGGATTGAAGTAGTCTCAGATTTATTTGTTGAGTATATTTTAACTGCAGCAGGTGTTGACCAACAATGACGATAATAATAAAAAAAAAACCCTACAAAATATGACAACAAAAACATGGCTACGAAAACAAATGAAATCAAACACAATTAAATTAAAAAGCAAACTTGGTTGTCATATTTTATTTCATTATTGTAGATAAAGACTAACAATCAGGGTCTTCCAGTTTGTTGAAAGTAATCATGTTATGGGGATGCTTTGCTTATACATGTGTTAGAATGGTCTAGTCAAAGTCAGGAGTAAATCCCATGGAGAATCTGTGGCAAAAAATATGATTAAAAAAAACCTTTAAAATTACCGGTCATTTAATTCAATCTGACTGTAGTTAAGATTCTCAGCAAAGAAAATATGTGCAAACATATGAGGTATGGTATGAGTATGAAGGTATGAATACTTTTGCAAGGCAATGCAATAGAGTGTTAATTGAAAAGGAAATACTAAATGTCTAGAAAAAGCATGAGATTCAGGAGATTATAATTTAAGTGTTTAAATGGTTTAAGAAGTTTATCAGAATTTGATGCCGGGTTTTTTTTGTTTTTGTCTCTCAGGTGGTCGGCCGAAGGTCCAGACAGGTGTTGGAGGCGGAGCCTGTTGACGGGGTGTGGTCCGTCTGGGGGGAGTGGTCAGAATGCTCTCAAAGCTGTGGAGTCGGTGTGTCTCAGAGGAGCAGGAAGTGTTTACCCCCTCCTCCATCTTCTCCGACCCTTCCTCTCTCCTTCGCCCCACCAAACTGGGCGGGTTATTATCCCGGGAGCGTCAGAGGACCTCTTACATCACCTGGGAGTCCTTACTATCCCCCTCGTTACCCGGGCCAACGCCCATCTTATCACCCTCCATCAGTCTCCAGGAGTCATAACCCCGGATTGCCTTTATATAGGAACACACCCACCGGTGGAGAAGGGCCTCCTGTTCCGGTGCAAAGCAATCGGTCGCCTCCTTTTTATAATTCGGAAGCGTCCCCCGTCGGTCAAGAACCTGCTTACCATCCCCCCTATCACATGACCCCACAGGGTTACAACCAGCCTGCGCGGGTCTTCAGGAGGCCCACCAATCCAGGAGCAGGGAGAGCCGGGGGCGGCGGGAGCAGGCGCTCTATCCCCGCCGGTCGGGAGGGCTTGCCTTCGAGGAGGTTAGTGCGACGGGAGATTTTAAAACAACCCAACATTCCTTAAAGCAGTGATTCTCCTGTTTTTTTTTTTTTTTTCCACATGTGACCTGACTCACCATTACTGATTAGTGTGACGCCTGTAAGCAGAAATAAGGTCACAGAGCAAAGAAACGCCCTGAAGCGAATGAACTCTGGAACCTCCGAGGGTCAGCCCAATGAGATTTCCACAGCTTAGAGACTTATTACGCATTTTGTTCTGTGACAAACGCCAGAACAACGAGGCTCTGTTTCCGAAGTTGTTGCTTTTTTTTTTTTAAGATCTGGTGTTATGTCGCAAAATTAGAGCATTAGAGTAGAGTTTGGAGCAATTCCCATCCCTCCAATCTATTGTTTGCTTATCCTGGCATAGTAATGAGGGGCTGGCTCCTACATCTGGCAATCTTTGGGCAAGAGGTGCGGTATACCCTGGACCTGTCACCAGTCCATCACAGGACAGACAACCATGTACACACATACACACACACACGCACACACTGTTAAGGACAATTTAGAGTAACCGATTAACCAAGCCGTCACGTTTTTAGACCCATCTAAAAAAAGACTTGATTACAATATATTTGGACTCGACTGCATCACCCTTCAGCCCTAAGTGTCGGTCATCAGGTTAAACCGTGGAGCAGCTTCCGCTTCCTGAAAATGTGCAATTCACTGTAGGTTAGCCTAATAATGCTTTCAAAGAACAGTTTTTAATGCAACTTTCTAACTTGTTAGCAAGTTCAGTTGCTTTAAATGAAATATATGTTCAATAAACACCGAGGACTTTGCTAAAATCTTGCATTTTTATTTTATTTCCAAAGAGGTTTCCTTGTAATTTTTGAAAGCAGTCTTGATCGAAATTACTATTTTTTACTTCTTTTTTTTTACTTTTTGCTACTGCTTTCACTCTTTTTCAGTCCAGTAGCTAAACGTTTTCAGTGGAGGATGGATTTTGTTTCTCTAGCCTCTTAAACGTCACCTATGATTAATTTAGACCTAAAATGGATCCTGTTTGCTCGGTTTTCCTAATTCTATTTTTTTACCAAATACTTACGATATGCTGTGATTGGTCAGTTACAGGAATGGACAGAAACTACAGATGCTTCTCAACAGATATAGAATATAATCAACAAGTTAACTTATTCAAACAATACAAGAGCGAAACGAATTTGTTGCATAGTGTTAATACTCAAAGAATTATACATTTCAGGTGTGTATTTCTGTTTATTTTTATCATTATGGTTTACAGATAATGAAAACTCCTGATGTTTAGAGTGCTGTAGCCATCTGTATTGATGGAAAGTTGAGTGGAAGGAAAAAGTGTGGTAGAAAATGGTGTACAAGCGACATGGATCTTGCCCGTTGGAGCCTCAAATCGATTCTGAAGCTGTTTTTACGCGCTGAAAGCCAGAATCATCAAAAGTAATAGAAATACTTTTCTTTATTGTTGTTTAATTTCAAACAATGCCTCCTGAAATAAACATTTTATATGCTACCTCTGAATCTTAGGGCTAGGGATTATTGCAGCAATAATCGTTGCAGTTGTTGACTGGGCTTTTTTGTTTTGTTCAGCATTCAGAGAGTCATGGAAAATGTCACTTACACAAAAAGGAAGTGAGTTTTGCACGGCTGGCATTAGCAACAGCGGTTTGTTTGGGACAAACAGTAGCCGCCGCATTGTTCACAGACAAAGAAAAGATTTGTATCCCGTCACAAAATACAAGATTGAAGGGATCTGTTGGATTACTTTCCCAGAGTGCACCACATTGTTGGGGATGCACTGAGGTTGAGATTGTTTATGCCTCGGAGGTTTTGGAGTCGTGCCCATCTCTGCCTCCGGTATCTGCTCTGTAATTACAGCGTTATATCTGGTTTATATCGTTCGCACAGGCGCTGCGTCGCTCCGCCCCTCTCTCACCGCATCCCGCCGGATCCACGTTGTTTATATTCATCTAATCCCACCTCACCGTTTTCTCTCTGACTTCATCTGTAAATCATTCCTGAATAACCCCTGCCCTGCGTTTGTCGCTCTTTTGATTCGTTTCTGCAGGGCCTCCAGCGTCCGTCCGGGTCAGTTTGGCTACGGAAAGGTTCCCTTCTCTCTGCCTCTGCATCGAACCCAGCGCCAAGCTCGGCACACCGCTAACGCCACCGACGAGGACCCCGAGGCGACTGTCGCTAGAGGTGGCGCCCCGAGCGAGGAGGCGACAGAGAGGGAGAGGGGCGAGGTGGATAGAGCCGAGGAGGAGAACGGAGAACGGCAGGCTGGTGAAGCACCTGCCGCTGAGGAGGAACCCGCTCCCACGGAGAGCCCACGGCAACACGGGGGCAGGACGTCACACTCCGAGACCAGGAGGAGCAGGCTCCCACCCCAGCACTCCTTCTCACGCTCCTCGCCCCCATCCGTCTTTGTTAACCGCCACCGCTTCGACTGGAACTCCGTCACTGCTCCTCCTCCTCCTCCTCCTCAGTCTCACCCGCGCTCTCCAGGTAGCTCTCCTCTGTTCACCTCTCCTCTCCACCGTCCCAACCCAGCACACGCAGAGAGGGAGCCCCACCTAGGCTTCGGGCCCCAGGCCGCACCCGCCGGCAGCGTCTACCCCTTACGGCACCAGCCCTCATCCTCTCACCCGGGAGCAGAGGCCGGCCGGCACAGAGGAGGCGAAGCTCCTCGGCCGCTCAGGTGCTCCGGCCCGGAGAAGGAGTACCGCCGATGCTCCTCACAGGTAGATGCTTGGTTGATTTGGGTTTTACTTTTCTCAGTGAATCCCCTCATCTCACCTCTGCTTCGCTTAGCTTCCAGTCGTTTCTGATTTATATGCACGCCGTATGTTTGAAGGGAGCGGGTGGAGGAGTGAGCAGCTGGAGGTCTGCAGACTCTATTTGACAGCTTTAAATCATTTTCTAGCTTCAGCGCTGCATGCTGGTCTCTGAGCATTCGCGCGGAAACTTAGACTTGAACTACACACTTTTGTCACGAGGTTAAATGCAAACCTGTGGATCCATCGATAGGATTCACGCATAAATGTGAATATAAACACTGACACCACTGGTAAAAGTGTTGAAAAAGACTTGATTACAATATATTTGGTACGCAGTGACTTTTGGGGAGTTTTCCCACCTCACTTATGATTCTCCTCACTGTGCATGGTAGTTAGATTAAGCTGTCTTGGTTTTTCACTTGTTTTCATCTTCTTATTTTGCTGCTCTATAGGCAATTCATCTCTTATGAAGATAAAACATACCTCTAGCTTTCTTTAAAGGAATGTTTTCACGTCTTTCCCATTTTGAAAAGTTGCTTTTGTAAAGAGGTTTCTGTGACCCATCGTGTTCAAGATGCCTTCGACTTGTCCGCAGTAGGATTTGGTAATCGTGCACAGTGGCAATTCTACTCTCTACAATTAGGAATATGTGCAATAAACAGTGCATTTCTCTCCATTCTGTGCATTCGAACACACAGAATCATGCTCACAGATAGAAATCACACAATACGATGTGTCTCCGTGGTTTTATGGGCTAGAAATGTGAGATTAATGTACAATGTGCAGGAATGCACATGTTTTTCCCTTAATTGAATACATTTGCTTAAACTAGAAGTTACTTTCTAAATCTTTTAATTAGATACTATGCTGCTGCATTAAAAGATTTTTTTTTTTTTTTTTTTTACAAATTTAGCAGCAGTTATTCATTTGTACCATATGGGCGGTTGCACAGGGTGGCATGGGCATTAGGAAGTGGGGCGCACAGGAAGCAGATCAAATTTGGCCTGAGCCACATTTTTTTGCATGTGTAGTCAATGTAGAAGGTGGCACATCCATGTGTTGTGTAGGCATTCCCTTCTTGCTGCTGAGAAGAGGGAGACCGGCTTATGTGCTTTCTGCAGGACAGCATATCATCTCCCCTTAAATCTGAGATAAACTCTGGCATTTTAATTGGTTAAAATTACTGTACCCTCCACCCTGAAACAGGGGTCCAGGGACCCGCTGTGAGTTATTGATAAGGAATCTGTTTCTCCGCTGTGCATCAAACTCGGCTTTATCAACCTAGGAGTGTGATTCTTGAAACAGTCTGTTGTCTTTTCTATTTGGCCTGTAGAAAAGGCAGCGTTGTCCACAGCATAGCAGATAGAAAGATTTTCTATCTATAATTTTCTACGTTATCTTGTCCCACCACCTAGTTTATGTTTCCGCTTTTAACAGTTTTGATTATTCTGGAGCAGCTGCAATATGGTTGGAACGACCATCAGCGTGGTAAATAATATAGAATATATACATGGAGAATGTTGTTGTCCAGAAAGTGGAACTCATGTCTTTGGGTTCACGGCAAACAGACCTTTTAGGACTTCAGCCCAGGCTGTTTGAAGGCAAGAAAGGAAAAAATATGCTCTCAAATGGAGGTGCCTTAAGAGGCCCCCGAAAAAAAAAAAAAGTGTGAGACACGTTCAGTGCTGATTGTTCCATCTGTGAACAATCAGCACTGAAACTACCCAGTAAAAAATTAAGCCAATAAGCAATAAGAAACAGCCATTTATCATCACAGCAAATAGTTGCCTGAGATAGAAAATACCGTTATTTACATTTATTACATTTACTGCATTGATTTGACAGCTGGCTACTGGCTTTGTAGTGATTACTTTCAAGGACAGACAGTAAATCAACCTTCCAAAACTTTTGACACCTTACATTATCCAGTGCAGAAACTTGTATAAGTTTTCAGGATGTTTTTTTTTTTTATTTCAATCTCACACCTCATCAAAGACCAAATCCAGATTCCCGTGTGATGATCTTTGGTTTATTGGTCTCTCTGTATATGGAAGTGGACAGAAGGATGTTTAAACCGGCTCTTTCCAGCTGATGTGATGGGAATATATGAGGTGCTATAATCTAATAATGCAGCCCGTATGAGTAGATCATCCAGACAAGCCAAACTAGTTCCACATTCTGCTGCTGTTGCCCTGAGCGTGTTACTGAGGTGGGATTTGTCTTGCTTGAGTCAGTGTGGTTGTTTTTTTTTCAAAAATTCATAGCATCCCTGCACAATCTGGAAACGTCTTATTCAGGTTAGGATAAGTATGGAAAGACCCAGCCATCGGTATATCAATACATATATGCTTACAGAGCCAGGCAGGTTCCTTAATTACAGCCAGACCACTGTAGCCATGTATTTGAAATAAATTGGTTAAAAGGATCCAGAAAAGTGTGATTTTTTTATATGAATATTATGCAGGAACCTTTACTTCATGTCCTAATACTTTTCTGTGGTCCAGTTTTTTTGTGGAGTACTACTGAGTACCAGCTCAGCCATCTCATTTCCCTCCATCTGTGGGTGAAAGCAAAACCGTCCTCCTTTGCCGTTTTATTAATTGTCCTCCGTTCTAGAGACAAAATGCAGGTAGAGACACTAAGGTTGTGATCTTTGGGGTTTCTACTGTAAATCAGTCGCAACCCTGTCTAATAACGATCAATCTTCTGCTCGGTGAACGATCTTGAAGAGTCACAGGGCCCATATCAGAGGGACAGAAATACCCAGAGAGACATGTGACTGGGTTATTTATTCCACGGGCTGCAGGTCTGCTTTAAGTGAGAGCGCAAGGAGGGATGATAAGATCGGTTTTAACACACACACACACACACACACACACCGACACGCTTTCACATTTTCCCTCTCAGCCAGCGTATATCTGCAGCCTGCCCCTCGCCAAGTGGAAGCAGTCACTTGAAGTGGGAGCCAGCTTGGCACTTTAGAGCTCTTAGCTTTTCCCTCCGTAGATAATTTGGCAGCCCCTCTTGCCATCTTTTACCCTCCTCTTGTTCTTCCTCTCTGTGTCCTGTCCTGTTCGCCGTGCCCCCGCTTAAAGGCAGATTTAAGTGTCTTGGCAGCACGTGTCCCCCCCTGTGGGTGCCAACAGGGCTAATAGCGGTCCTCTGACGGCCGATCCTGACTCATTGGGTTACGTTTTTACCCGCCGTTAGCCTCTGCTCCGGCTCTGTCTGCTCCTGCAGCAGGAAGCGTGGCTTTTTATGCGTCTTCCAAATAGGTTTTAAAGGCTGAATGCAGGACTTCGCCTGGGCTTGTACGTGCTCAATGTCTATGCGTATGCCAGTAATTTTAGGGGGTGAGCCAGACCGAGAGTGACACATCCCATTATCTGTTAGGTGTGTTTGTCATAACACGGCATGCCTGAGGCCCATCACAAGTACGACTGTGCTGCGCGTCGGCGTGTGTTTTTTATACCGTTGCGTTGGGAACTACGAGGGGGACAGAGGAAATGAGAAGGGCAAAAGGTGAACGTGTGTGTTTGCACGGGGTTTTAAGAGCGGCGTGGCAGAGGAAGTGGCGCGGCTAGGCTGTTGTGAAAGAGAGCACTGTTTTTTAGCGAAGCTGCCCTGGATCTGTTCGCAGAAGCGGTGAAGAATTGGAGCTTGGGGGGGGGGGGTGCGGCTGGATGAAGAAAGAGCCGTTTGGTTGGGGATTTTCTAAGTTACGTTAAGGAGGGTTGGCTGTGAAATCAGACAGAGTGGGATGGAGAGTTTGTTTTGATGAAAAAGTGTGTCTGAGGAGCGTAACTAGAGAAGAAGTTATTCTGTCGGAGGACGGGAGGAAGAAAAAGGTGCAATCTGAGAAGATTCTGTCTGTCGTTTTTTTTAAAAATCGGAGACAGCAGCTCGAAGCGCTCGCTTTCTGAATCCTTTCACGCTGAGTTTTGGTGACGGGACGAGCTCCTCCTCCTCCTCCTGCTCGGTGTAAATATTTACCCAGAGTCACTAACAGTAAATCCCTCTGCATGATGGAGCGAGTGTTGCATTTAGGATGACCTAATAAGACGGATACCACCGGGGGCAGCTGTGTAACTTTAAACTGTACTAGAAAAAGCGTTCCTAAGATTTGTGGGACTCTCTGCTTCATCTCCCTCTGCGAATGTATAAAGAAACTGGCACGTTTTAGCCGATTTCCAGATTTCAAGCTGGAGAAAAGGCCGCCTACCAGGAAGATTCGTCTTATCGAGAGCTAGTTCAGTTCATCTCTGTTTATATTTCATCACCTGAACGTCCTAAACTAAGTTCAGACCCAATTAAAAAGGTTTAGCTCATTTACTGCGCATCTTTTTTTATTAAATAAAGTCTATAGATGATGATATAATATTTTAGCTAGCTTATATTATTATGCAATTGTCTAGAATTTACCATCTAGTTTACTTACAGCCATTTTGTCCTGTTCTCTTTGCTCACACAGATTTTATTTTATAGTGTCCAAACTCTCCTAAAAGCTGCTCGTATTCACATACTCCTGTGTTTTGGGTGACATAAATCAAGCAAAGTTTAAAAGTTTGTTGGTAAAATTGTAACTTCAAGACTCCTTTAAATTTTAGCCACAATTACAATTGAACAAGGATCGTGTTCCTCTTTAAAAGTCATAGCTACAACTTTTCCATCAACATAATACATTTTTTCAAAAATAATACTTCCACAGAATGTCTAGATTGGTGTGGAATAAAGGTATAAATTGTGCTGGAATTAAATATGTAGTATATAAATAATTGTTTTACATATTTTGACGGGTCCAAAATACATAAATATTTACTTCTGCTAACGATGTCAACGTCGACACGAAAGGTTTCTGTATCAAAAGGAATAGCAGGTTGAAGTCAGGTGAGACGGAGCTCAGGCAAAGCCAGATCATAGATCACAATCACGAGTGTGCCACCTACTGGCCAGGAGGAGTTAAACTTGTATATATATGTCCTTTATTAAAAACCCAATTCTGAGCTAAGAAAATCTTCATCTAAATAACTTCAGTGCAACAGATGTGAACTTATTTGCATTTTTTCCTCTGCGATGGTCAGAGAGGAAATTTTTTTGGAGAAATTTACTTTCACGACTTGCAGATGGTTGCATTGGTTTCTATGTGGTTGCATACCAGCACTAATAGCCAGGTTTAGGTAAGTACATGTATGAGCAAATTTAGTGTAGAAGACCATGACTTGCCTGCTTAGAGTCCTTTCTTCAACCTGGTAGAAGATGTTTAGCATGAATGAAAGCAGAGACTGCCAATAAGATCTTCTCTCGTCCAACATCAGTGTCTGACCTCACAAATGTTCTCCTGAAAGCAGAGTCCTAAATTCCCATGAAGACGCTCCTAAACCTTGTAGAAAGCATTTGCAGAAGAGTTGGAGCTATTGCTGCTGTGAATACACCATGTTAGACACTGTGGTTTGAGATGAGAGGTCACTCAAGCTCATTCGTGTAAAAGAAAGTGACCCAATTTGGTGCATTTTTGTTTTATATTTGTAAATGTTCAGCTGATTTTAAGACGTTGAATGAGCTATTAGCACCATTTGAAGAGTTAGCATCATAAACCATGACAGCAGTTTTTCTGTATAAGATTATAAATGTTAATTTTTTCATGTTTTCCAACTGTATAAGTCAATTTTGTGCCTGTTCCTTCAAATAAAACTTATTACCCAGCATTACTTACTCTTCATATCCAGTTAGCACAATCCAGAAAAAGACAGAAACAGATTTAAATCCGATCTGTAATCTTTAAAACTGTCTTTTGACCCAGATAACAATTAAACATTTTTGCATAGCTATAGAGTTTTTGAGGCCCAAATTCCTTAAGAGGCTCGAAATCCTTTTGTTATATGAGAAAACCATGAGATTTATTTAACGTTCTTTTTCCACATGCCGTTTTCACTACAACAGTAGTTTTCTCATAAACACGTATCTCGAGCGGAGGAGAAACTGGGGGGAATCAGCCGAGGGGCTGTAGCCGTGAATGGGGGCAACAGAAATACCCAAGCAGCAATGGATTTGTGGGGCCCTAGGAGATCTGCTAGGAAAGTGGCTGTGGTGGTGGGGGGTAAACCTCGGATCTCGTTAAGTGAATGTTCTCTCTCCGTCATCTTGGCTTGAGCTGAACTCAACATGACACCGCCTGGAGTAAAATGAGATTTTAATAAGAGGAAGGTGAACATGCACAGCTGTCAAGTAAAAGGTTCTGTTGGATTTATAACACAGGATTGTGGACTGGAAAACAGCAAAATAACAGTTTTATTTAAATTGGATTATTTAAAAAAAAAACCTAATGAATTGGATTAAAATTAAATCAGCTGTTCAGTTCTAGAAGAAATACCAACAACATTGGACATCGAGCTCCAAAAGCTGCACAACAGAAGCCTTTTAAAACCAAGAGTTGCATAAACTCTGCTTGCATCTCTGCTGTTCTTAAGACAGTCCTTGCAAACATATCCAAGTTGTCCTGTTACAACCACTAATATAATTGAATTTTAAATGAGGTTTCTGTTTTCAGCACATTGCTGGATGTCCAATTAAATTCATCCTCTCTTGGCTATGTTCACTGTGTTATCTATATGTTTAGAACAAAGCCAGTCAGTAGGTAAGATTTGCATGTTAAAGCGCGTAGTTCTAAGATGCTCATATGTGAAGTTATTTTCCCACCGCTATAAAGGGTTCTGATTAACAATGTATTGTTAATATAGTGAAATAAACCGATGTAGCTGTGATATCCCTGCAAACTTCCTCCCAAAGCTGCAACCAAGCAATGATTAGAAGCAGACTGAAGACATCAATCAATGAACTAAACCAATGATTTCCTGTCCAACTAAATCTACTAATCAACTTCTTGCTTCATTTCCAATCTAACTCCTCCTCTTTGATTTGTGGAGGTTGTTTTCGCTCCGAGCGTCTAAAGAGGAAAACTGTCGGCTCTGTTTAGATCGAATCAGGACCCAGTAACCAATTTCATGCCGATCAGTTTCCGTGCCAAGGGGCGAGGAGGAGGTACATTGTTCGCATCTTCCCGGCACAGTCTGTCTTTGGGGTAGGATTACATAAACCAACATAAATCAGGGGAAAATCTGCGTAATTTTGGTTTGGATCTGGATCCTTAATCCTAAAATTGCAAAATAAGTCACATGGTTTATGGGAGCCGCAGCTCTTGGTCTGCACCTATGCTCGTTTCCTTTCTGATCCTAAAGCAGACAGAGTTGCTATAGAGGCTGATTAATACTTTTAGATGGCTGTGGCAGTCGAGACCTGCAGAGTTTGTGTTGTAACCAAGCAGGCAGACACGCTGGCGGGTCTTCAGGCTTCCTCGGTGAGAGTCAGGTGATCGGATCTGATCCCAGCCTGTCATTAGACACAGGAAATATACGATTAGGACTACGAGCACGGAGCCACGCTCCTCGTATCTGACTGTAATGTTGTTTTCCTCAGGTGACAAATAGATGTGTTAGACTGTCGCACGCACAGACTCAATCCGGATGCCCGCATTTCAAACCGATCTGTGCTTTATTTGCTTTAATGCTTTAACAAGCTGAGGTTGAAGTGCTCCGCCGCAAAAACCAGGTGCAGCTTGTTCCCTCTGTTTATGTGAGCTCCTGTGCGCTTTAGGTTTCCCACAAATATCACTTTCATGTTTCTTTTCATCCCTTTCTGTCTGCCTCGTGTCACTTCTCACTTGTTTTACAGACTTTCTGCATTATTTCACCATTCAGGACCCGTTGCAGTTATTGGATTTTATCCCGCACCTCGGGCCTTAACGAGCTAAGTCGTTAAATGCAATCAGCAAATCTTCCACTTCTGTAAAGGTTAATGGAGTTCACTTTTGCAATGAACCTGCTTGTTTCTGTTGTAAAGAAATCAAACAGGACGGTAAATCAAAAGTGAGAAAAAAGTATTAAGGAACTGACAGAAAGGTTTTAAATGTCCAGGGACAAACGCCTCTGGAGCGTAGGACATATTGAAGAAATATGTTTTTGTTTTACTTTAGATAAAGAAAATATTCCTACATCTTTCACAGCCGTAATCATCACCCTTACCTTTTAATCACAAGAAAGGGAAACAAGTGGAAGCAGAGTTTAATGATTTGATTTGGTCTACACTGAGGTAAAAATAGCCCAGAGAGAGAGAGATAAATCTGGTTAGTTTGTCAGCCGGGGTGGAGCTCCTGATCTGGTTGCCCAGGCTTGTTGTTGCTTATAAAATATATAACTATATTGATCTTAAAGCCTGGAAATTCTTTGTTTTTGGGGGGGGGGGGGGGGGTTCAGTAAAAACTAAATTAAGTGTAGATTGGTCCTTTTTACATAGCAGATAAAATACACAAGTGCATTTATTACGATTGCAAATTAGCTAAATTAGGATAAGTAACTCAGTAAGTGTTGAATATACATCAACAGGCAACAAGTTGTATTCAAACGTCACATTTGCTGTGGAGTTTTGAGGTGATTTCGTATCACTAGCCTTTAAAGGCTTGTATGCAACATTGGGTCTGAATGGGATATTTTGCTTCCTGTGAAAAGTTAGGATAGTTTGTTTGGTCTCATGATGCGTAGCAGCCACCTTTCTAAAGCATCACGGTGAATTAATTTGAGTACCACCATCCAGGTGTGGGTATGAAGTTGTAACTTTGTCATCTTCTAGTACGTTTTGCAGGACATGCTGCTTCTACCAGACTCCTTCATGCTGCATCCAGTTATCCTGTCACTGTAAGAATGAACCACAAGTTTGTCCAATTACCTTATGCTTTGTGCATGCTCAAAATCAGAAAGCTCTCAGCTATCTGCGTTCTTAATGCACCTCAGAAAACCTCTGCAAGACCCTCTAGAGACCAGGAGTGTGGGCCTTGGCTGAATTTAACGTTCGTAGTTTGGACGGTCTCAGCATTGCAGGAAAACGTCAGCTTGGCCAAGCTATCTCTTAGCTGAAACTAGGTAAATTCCTAAGTAATTAGATTAGCTTTATTTAGACTTGTCACCCTGAAATGGGTTAAGTCAGGTTGCGTTTGGGGAAAGTTTAAATAAAGAGTTGCAACAATTTCTGTTCTTGCGTCTCACCTTTGACAGTTTATTCAATCTCCTTTAATACCTTCATTGCTGTCATTTTTTTTTTTTTGGGTAGCATTTCTCTTTGTGTAGCTTGGGTCCCTCAGTTTGTTTGGATGTTAGGCAATGACAGCAAAACAAGAGAAAGAAAATGTCTGCAGGTAACACTGAAAATCCTCGTCTAAGGCAGGAAATTTGGATTAATCCTTGTTGGCCTAAGATGAAAATGCCGTCCAAGCAGTGCCAGAGGATTTTTAACTATGATTTAAATCTGCATCCTGATCCAGAATTTTTGTATTAAGCCAGAAATATTTCTTAATTTTAATCCTATGATTTTATTGCATTTTCTCAGACTCCCTTGAGCATTTAAGCGTTGTTAGACCTTTTTTTTCTTATCTCCTGTGAACAAAAATGACATTTCCTACAACTTCCTTCCTCTTATGCTCCTTCACGTTGTTGAGCGACGTGCCGTTTATCCTCTCGAGGAGTCCTGACATCCCCTTCGGGGTCGAGGCTGAAAGCTGGGTGGTTCCGCTGCAGAGTACCAACACCGGGCCTCCGGTACAAGATTAGCCAGAGAGGAATGTTAAAAACTGAAGTTACATTAGCGACGATCTATGTGCACGCAAACCGCGATTAGTGCTGTTGCCTGTTGACCTATTGCTGCGAGGACCAGCGGTCAGCGGTTTTGTCTGCAGGGCTCTGCAGTAATCCTAAAGGAATGATCAGGCAGCCTTAACCTGTGTGTGGCACTGAGGGGACGCGATCAGACTCGCGCGGTGAAGAACCGAGCAGAATGACAGCAGCGTCCCTGCCTTTCTTCACACTGCAAAAAAGGAACTAAAAGTAAGTAAAATGTTCTTAAAATTTGTATGTTTTTCCCTGATTTGAGCATGTAAATAAGACTATTTGCCAGTGGGATGAGTATATTTTACCCCTAAAATAAGATAATTAGATACCCTGCACTTGAAATAAGATGATGGAGATGAACTGTTCTTATTTTAAGTGCATAAATCTTATTCCATTGGCAAATAGTCTTATATACCTGCTCAAACCAAGGAAAAATATACTAATTTCAAGAATTTTTTACTTACTTTTAGTTCCCTTTTTGCAGTGCATAATCCTTCACACAGCTCTCTGTTTTTTTTTTGTTTTTTTTTACGTGGTGTTTGTATTTCACATCAGAGTGCTGTGTGCCATCTGGAACATTTGTGTTTACATGTGCGCTGCCTGTGGGAAAGTATTTGCACCCCTCTGCTTCACAGGTTGGTGTATAATGCCGACTCCCTGTCAGTAAAACACATCTTTAACGTTCACAGCTCCCGTTCAAAAGGCGTCTCTCACCAGCTGCTTTCACCATGCTTTCCTGCTCTCTGATGCCCTTCGCGTTCACTCTTTCACCCACAGAAACACTTTTTACTAGGGCTGCACAATTAATTGCATTTGCAATATAATCGCAATTTAAAAAAAAAGCGCATTTTCCAAATCGCAGAGGTCTGCAATTTTTTGGCTATGTAACAATTAGTGAATCAGACGTGTCCTTTAGGTGTCAGTAACATGTTCTCTAACCCCAGTCGGTCGAGGCAGATGACCGTTCATACTGAGCCTGGTTCTGCTGGAGGTTTTCCTTCCTGTTAATGGGTGTTTTTTCTTTCCACTGTCCCTTCATGCTTGCTCAGTATGAGGGATTGTTGCAAAGCCATGGACAATGCAGACGACTCTCCTTGTGGCTCTACGGTTCTCCAGGAGTGAATGCTGCTTGTCGGGATTTTGAAGCAATCAACTGGTTCCCTTATACAGGAAATTTTTGACCAATCTGTATAATATGATTGATTTGACTTTGTAAAGTGCCTCGAGATGACATGTTTCATGAATTGGTACTATATAAATAAAATTGAATTGAATTAAAGTGGGTTTGCCTCCACAAGGAAGGGAAGACAGTTGCAGCAGTGAGATAATCTAATTTTATTACTTGTTTTAGAGTTTATATAATCATACTGTTTTACCAGAAACTTTCAGGAATCTCACCATAGCATTAAGTACTAGTCAATCAGTTTAAGAAATAGACTTGCTTGTTGGTTGCACTTTTTGTTCAACAAGGATTGATGTCCAAACCAATTAAAAGCTGTTCTCTTGAATAATATTCTGATTAATAAAAACATTAAAAGTTCTTGTTTTAAATAGTCCTTGTTTGCAAACATCTTTATCTAGAGGCCATTTTTGTTGCTTGTGGTTAATGCAGAGAAAAGTCCAAATCAAATCGCAATTTTGGTTGAAATATATCGTAGTCAGAACGCAATCATTTCTGCTCCGAGTCGAGACGCAGTGGCTCTTTTAGCACCTGATCTGCACAGCGATGAAACAGATTGATTTGTTGTTTGTATATGTTTAGAAAGACATGATAAATTAAACAGAAAAAAATAATTGCATTAAATCGCAATCGCAACATTGAGATGAAAAAAAAAAGTTTGATTATTTTCCAAAATTGTTCAGCCCTAGTTTAAAGCTCATCTCTTGTTACTTTTCTTCTGTTTAGCTCTCAGCATATGAAATTCAGCTTCTGTCTGATAGAATAAAGGCTCCTCCTTGCTTTCTAATTTAACCAGAAATCATTCGTCCAACTGCCCTCTGACTTGTCCTCGTAGTATTTGTCAAACTGAATATGGGAAACAATCATTTTCTGGAGAGTAAAAACGTCTTGCTTCCCATCATTTTATTCGTTCCTGTTCTGCTAAGGCTCGGTTTTTGATCTTTAAGTTGATTTGACATTAAACTTAAGGGGTTCTCATACAATTTTCCCCAACCCTACCCAATCTGTCTAACTAAAGTCGGCCGGAGTCCAGTTACAGTTAAACGTTGTGTCTGAACTGTAATTATCTGAGATTTATCTTGACATAAAACCCAACTGGGACAGATGTGGAGGAGGTGCAGACTCCCCTTTCCAAATGTTCTACACGACTGGGGAAAAAATAAAAATAGGTCTTCCTAACTTTTTTCTTTCCTTGAACACTGAACTAATGCATGGCGCTCTTGTTGCACTTGCTGGCGCCACTAAAGAGGACGACCAACCCAATCCCTTGCTGTATACTGGCCTTTGTTCCTGACTTGGCAAGGCTGCCATTCTTGCCTGGGTCCCCTATATAAAACCACAACACAATTTTGAAAAATAGCCAAAATGTGGTCTGGGCTGTGTGTTGGAGTGGTCTTCTTGGACAAATAAAAAAATCAAGTGTTTTCGCCCACGATGCAGGAAGGATGACGAGAGATCCCCGATACTTTTGAGCTTGCCCATAACTTCTGTGGTGACAGTGCGATCGTTCATCATAGATTGGTTGTCAAACAATTTGAAACATATGGATCCCCTAAAAGGACATTGAAGGAATAAACTAAAATAAAATTTAATGTGTGTACCAAATCATTATGTTTCATCTGCTATGTTTACATGCACAAAATTCCTTGATCAGATTTAAATGTGTTCGAATTGAAAAAGAAAAAAAAAGATAATCTGAATACATTGTTTATATGGTCACAAAATCAATTAATCAGATAACAACATGTTAACATTTCTATTCTGATTACTTATGTCCATGTAAACATAGCTAATGATATCACAGATGGCAGCTGAAGAACAATAGTTAAACGTTTTGAAAACACAATATAGTACCTAATGCTGTTGCCCAAAAACCGAAGGAAGACCAGGTTATTTAATTCATTTACACGTTTTGGTAATCCTCTGACAAATTATCTTATTTCAATACACAAATTAACAATATGGTGCACACGAGAACATTTTGAAACAAATCTTTTCCTTCGATTTCACTTTAGGCGCTCCGTCAAACAGAACTAACGGTGCTCCAAGTAATTTCTTGTAACAATCTTGGCAGTGAGGCCGCTAAAAGCAACACATCCAAGCTGAGCGGTTAATATTAGCAGTCCAATATACACACAGGGCCACGATCAAGCTCTTTGCACATAGAGCGCTAAATGTGCTGAGCTCCCCATGGAATGGGGCTCCAAGTTAGAGAAAAGTGAAAAGACCTTAAAACCTTGAAATTGTGCAGATGGAGGAGAAAAAAAGGGGGAGGCACAGGCACCAGTAGTTTATAGTAAAACAATAATAACAGTGGTCACAGGCTTAAGAGCCTTAGTGAGATTAGGTCAGGTCAGTGAAAACATCGATTTTGAACGGTGTGACCTTCCTGGTCCTTATCAGGAGAAATGAGACCATTGTGCATCATGGATGTCGGACCTGATGAATAAACTTTTAAAAAAACATTGAATAACTTCAGTAATAAATTCCTGATATGAAATTTTTCCTGGGTTCGAGTACAACCCTGGGTCTTTCTGCATGGAGTTTGCATGTTCTCCCTGTGCATGCGTGGGTTCTCTCCGGGTACTCCGGCTTCCTCCCACAGACCAAAAACATGACTGTTAGGTTAATTGGCTTCTTCAAATTGTCCTTAGGTGTGAGTGTGCGTGAATGGTTGTTTGTCCTGTTTGTCTCTGTGTTGCCCTGCGAGAGACTGGCGACCTGTCCAGGGTGTACCCCGCCTCTCGCCCAGTGAATGCTGGATATAGGCACCAGCAACCCCCGCGACCCCATGAGGGATAAAGCGGTTTGGAAAATGGATGGATGGATGAGATTTCTGCTCCAAACTTATGATTTATTTTAAAAGTAAGTTTGAGTAAGATAACAAAAAAAAAAGCATTGCTGGAGAAATTCTTTTGAGTAGTTTGTTACGTTCTTCCTCCTTTGACAAGCTTAAATAACTCTTTCATAGGATCCTGTTCAGTCTGGCAGAAAAATCCGTATCACTTTCTTTAACACTGGGAACTGAAGCATTTACTTTGTGGAAGGGGTTGCGCTGTTTGAGGGGCCCTGCTATTTGCCTCAGTATGTGCCTTTACCCTGCACCCCACTCCCCTCTCTGTCTGTTCATGCTCTCCTTAACATAAATAAAGACCCCCTCACCCCTTTTACTCTCGGCATACATGTCCTTGCAATAACACAGATTCTCCTGCAGCGCCATGAAACTGAAGTGAACGCGTCTTCTGGTGTCTGTTTTTACTCTCACTTCACCGTCCGTCCTTCTTCCCTCCACTTCGTCCATTAGCCTGCTGATGTTTCTGCACACCCTAAACTTTCAGGAGTGGGGTGTATGTGTGTCTATTCAAACTATAACGCTTCTGTCATCAGCCGCATGACCGCACACACTTGAGCCTTCTTGCATTCTTCTTTCTTTTCTCTTACGTTCGTTCTGTGCCTATAGTGGCGGGGGTCTTTTTCTCGTTTTCAACACGCCGTAGCATCGCACAGCTGCACACGGCACCCCTGCATGCCTGATTTCGCTCGTCCATTGTGTATGCTTATACAAGAACGCGCACTGGCCATGATATATAGACGCTACCCAGCATTAAATGTGGCTCTGCATGTTTATGTCCTGCAGAAATCTTTACAAGCATCACTAACCACATTTCCCCCCCCCCCATCCACCACGGCAGATTTACACGGTTCTTTGATACGTCGGGGTCACATACGGGCTCTGACCCTCAAGGAACCTGGGTGCACTTCTGGTTTTGCTCAGATTTAACATGCCTCCTAAATGAAGATCTGTTAATTCCTGCAGAATAAAGCTGCGGCATACCTTTCGACATAAAGTTTTAGGAGGTGGTTTCACACGTTGGCAGGACAGATGAGCCTCTGAGACACAACTGCGGCACATGTTCCTCCTGGCAAACAGTCGGGGGGGGGAGTGATGAATCCAGCGAGCCGAGTGTCAGCAAGTGCACATTCTGCTGCTTTACCCATGAGAGTCTTTTTTGGCTAGACTTTGTCGCTGCGGCTGGTTCGCATGGGAACTGCGGACCTGCGCACGACTTGTGTCTTTGAATGATCACGTATGAGTAGACTCAATAATTCCCTCGCTCTTGTCTCTGCAGAATGGAAAGCGTAGAAATTTCCAGCTGCTTGCGACAGCTGTGTGAGTTAAGAGGTGGGGGGTGAAGAAAAAAAAAAAAAGGAACATATCAAAGACGGAGAGGGGATAAAGACGAGGAGATTTCAGAGTTGACAGAGATTAGAGGTGTAAAGAAATCTGAGACGTCTGTGTGCGGCATGCCAGGGTGTGTGTGTGTGTCTGTGATAAAGCCAGCTGCGGATGGCGGGGCTACGAATCTACAGGCAAGGGTGATTCTGTCTTCCCACGGTACTACCTGGATGCGTCACTGGTGAGATGTTCAGAACGTTTGCTTAAATAAAAGTATCAGTCAAAACGTGTAAATAGGGCAGAATTTATCAGCCAAGTTCGACGGTCCCGCCACCAAAATTAGGTCTGAAATGGGACAGTCAAGAAACCAAAGTCAATAAAGTGACGGGAAAAGTGGTATCAGGATTTACATTGACAATGTTGAACATCAGCCAGAACTATAGATTATCCTTGGAAGATTATTTTTCCTAAAACCGAGCACTCACCGTCATGAATGACTGAGCCTGAGAGTGTCTCTGAATCCAATCTGTAGGTTTTGCTTTGGCACAGACCAGTCACAATTCACGTGCCGAGCTTGGTTCTTACAACCGTTTACACATCACGCTAGCACGGTTCCTCTCCTAGTGACGATCTACGGTACTACTGCTCTCTAGGATTGAAGGAGGGACTCAAGCAAATAAAAATGGCGGCGCCCGTAACATTCAGGAAGTTATGCTTGGTTATAATTGTGATATTTCGTTGTGTATTCGTTGTGTCATTTGGTAAATTTACTTTACGGAGTCGGCTTTTGGTAAGGGGATACGACAAACCAAGGTCTAATCAGGATTTACAGACGCAGGAAACAACGACAACAGACGTTAAGGTTCATCACACTGCTAAGCAGAATCATCACTGGAAACCGTGTAGCACGGTAGGGAAGCTAGTATTTTTATGAATGTCTGAAACCGCAACATTAGTCAGCTGACTGTAAGGAGATGACACGGTCTGCTCGTGCGCTCTTTGTTATCTGAGAACCGAGCCACTGAAAAACCAGGCCGAGCCCACACATGGAACTGGTCTAGATTTAGCGCGGTTTGGTTGTGTCTGGCACGGTTCAGTTCAGTTTGTGACCCATTTACACTCAATGGTTATCTCAGTTACCGAGCTCAGACAGTTCTCGCCACGGTTAAAAAAGGGTAGTGTAAACGGGGATATAGTGAGAACATTTTTAACAAGAATCGTGATCATCACTTTGAGATCCTTTGGAGATGTCTCTTCATCGCTCCTCCTTTGCATTGCCATGGCAGGATAATACCAAGAATCCCAGAAAAACACAAGGCGGCCGTGTCATGGTTGGGCACTGGTTTGATTCACTCGGGTATATAAGACCTAATTCTATTTGATAAAAACAAACATTTACACCTCAGTTTATAGCCATAAACTCCTAGACTCCTAAAATTATTAAGATACTTGGTTTCGGGTGGAGTCTTTATTTTTAAGCTTATTTATATAGCTGACCATATTTTATAGCTATATATGATGTAAGTGGACATGTTATTGGATTGATTGAGCACGGCCCATATTACAGGTTTAGTCGTCTGAGCCTCAAGTTAGATTTTTATGTGATTTTTAGGACATAATAAAGGCTGCATTTAATGATCTCAGCTCACAAAGCTGCAGATATCTTGAAAAGATCTCCAAATACTTTAAATCCTTAGATATTCGGATTTATTGGATATATTATTTATTCTTCTCTTAAGCTCCTAATATTTTTTTACACTTTGAGAAATATTGTTGTAAATGCAACCATCTATAGTACTATGAAACATTTTAATCAGAAAACTTTACACATACTATAATTACAAGATACCCATTAATTTCTTATTAATTTCTATTAATTTCTTTCTAAGGACTTTCACTTCTTTTTTCACTCATTTGTTTCATGTCTCGTCATATCGGACCGTGACACCATGGAGCAGCGTGTGCTTAAACTGATGAGAACAAAACAACTGTCTGGCCTTAGAAACAATTTATAGCAAATGAACATCTAAAACGGCATATAGTAGATACAACACCTGACACAGGACCTGAAGACATGCATCATGTTCAGCTGATACACTGTATGCTAAGTTTTTAGATGATGGCTGATAGGGTTAAAAGAGGGAAATGTTGGGCAACAGCAATGAGGAATTCAGACCAAAGCATTGCAGTTTCACTTTATATAGACCACAACTGAATGATTTTAATGTTCAAAGATACATTAAAAAGCATATAAAGTCAGTTTTAAAGAGTAAACTCAATAAATAGAACACTGACCTGTGTTCATTTTAGTTTTTAGTAACTAAATCCTTAAAGGATTCAGTTACAAAAAACAGTTGCAAAACACGGTTCTTTACACTGCAAAAACAGAACTAGAAATAAGTAAAATGTTCATAAAATGAGAGTATTTGTCCTTTATTTGAGCAGGTAAATAAGATGATTTGCCAATGAAATAAGATTTTTGGACTTAAATAGGAACAATTCATCTCAATCATCTTATTTCAAGTGCAGGATGTCTAATTATCTTATTTTAGGGATCAATATACTCATTCCATCGGCAGATAATCGTATTTACTTGCTCAAATTAAGGATAAATCCACTACCTTTAAGAACATTTTACTTATTTTTAGATCTGTTTTTGTCTTGTATGTGTTGATGAAACACAGGTATGCACTGTATGAATTGAGGAGCCTTTTAATCTCTAAGTGAGTCATAGTTCAGGGTCATAGATCACTGAAAATGTCCAGGTACTTGGCTGACGAGTGACAAAGCAAACAAAGTCCAAGTAAAACTTGACAGATCTTTAGAAATCGTAGAAGAATATAGGTCCAGACAACCTTAAAGCACTGCAACTTGGTCCCCTTGAAAGACGACTGTAAAGAACAAGGAATGGTTATTCCTACAGAGCACCGTGCAGCAGATATGAATGGTGACTGTTCTCAGCTGCCTTGTGTGGTCTGACCATGGAGCAGCTCAGCGAGCGGATGCCGTACAGCACAGCCGATTCACGTCAGCCTAAAGTTTCTGACGCTGTTTATGAGCAGGTATCCACGGCTCCACGAGGACTTCTTGAATGAGCACTAGCCGCTCACACGCACACACAGAGGCACGCCTCTGCACGTGCTCACACAGTCATTCACATTCACCGAATCTCCGGGCAGATTTATGGGGGCCGCCGGCTCCAAAAAAAAAAAAAATCTATCACTTCCATATGTTGGCCTGAATGCTGGCCAGCGCAGCGTTCAGGCTGCATGTGTGTAAAAAACCACGGCGTGTTTGTGCCCACCTCCACGGCCTCCTCTTAACTCTCCTGTTTCATTACTTTTCCCTCGTCGTCTGCTCAATCTGCTCCACCCCGACTTCTCCAGGGAGTGAAACAGCCTTTGCTTTGGTAGCCATTCACAGCGGTTCAATGTGTGGCACTAAATTATCTGACTCCCCCCCCCTCTCTCTCTGTCTTTGTGTTTTGACCCTGCAGGTGTGCGGAGGAGGTGCGTCGGACTCCAGAGCAGAGCAGTGCACGGCCTTTAACACCCGGGAGTTCATGGGTCGCCTCTACAACTGGGAGCCTTTCACTGAAGGTGAACACTGAGTTAACACACTCGCGCGGTTGTTAAAGAGTTTCCGCGCTTTAATTCAGCCGCTGGTTTATAGGGAGAATTAATTGGCACAGCGGCGGCGTGAGTAAAGTGTGGGTTCAAATTTCTCTCTAATGAGTGTGAGTTGGAAGGCCTCCTCTCATGCCCAACCCCGCTTCTCCAGCATCGCAGCACCGAGGGACATGGGAGTCGAGAGGAAAAGTGAATGACTGGAGCTCGGTCTGCTTCTGTTCTTTGCACAAAAATACTTTCCTTCCTCTCTTTTTTTTTTTTTTTTTTTTTTTTCCTTTTGTTTGTCCAACATCTCTTCCCTCTCTTGCCCGCCTCTCCTGCCAAGCGTCTCCTCCCTGCTCCGACTGAGGACACGAATTCTTGCAGCGTGAGATAAAGAACACGCGAGTAGTGAGAGGCGATGAGATGCGAGCGCGTTCTGTCACGTGACCAGCTGCAGCAAAAAAAAAAAAAAAAAGGACAATGGGGATATTGCATATGCTGCGGTTTGATTATACTTAATGTGTTTTTAAAAAAAAAAATACTTATAATGCGTCAAGTGGTACTTTTTGTGACGTTAAACCCAAAGGCGTGTGGATTCGTTTGTGATAGACCAACACGGGATACATGGTTTTCACTAAAATAAACGTGTGGCATGCATCTGTCTGCAGCGCCTTTTAATCTGATAACAGTAAATAAAAACAAGCAAACAATTGCTTTTAGAGGTTAAGTAATTATGGAATAGAGTCCACCTCTGTGTAACGTATTCTAAGTGGTCAAGGACGGGCAAGGAGAGCAGGAATCAGAGAAACAACCAGGAAGCCCACTTGTAACTTTGGAGGAGCTACAGGTTGGAAAATGTGGATAAAATCAGGATAACAAGAAACCTGTTTGCCCTAGAGTGACAAAAAGAAAGCCTCTGTGAAAATAAACCCAGAAAAAGTCCCATTTGGAGTTGGTCTCCATCAGTGTAGGAAACATGGGTTAGAAGTTGCCCTGGTTCCATTTTGCTCTGCATGCTTTATAAAAGCATCAGTAGGTTGAGATGTGGTGGTGGCAGAACCGTGCTGTGGGGATGCTTGGCTTCAGTACGGACAGGAAGGATGGTCCCACTCGATGAGAGGATGGGTGGAGCCTGTTAGAGGCTTCAAAATGTCCCAACCTAATAATAAACCCAACCTAAATCCAGGAACAAATCCGCTGCATGGCTGTAAATAATCTCTCTATTCAGTCGGACTGAGGAGAGTTGACGAACGTTTCACGTGTTTGGCTCCCATAAGACGGTGGCTGTGTCATCCTGTGGGGTTAGCTCCTTATCAGCAGCGACAGGAAAGATGGTGAGAGTCGACGGGAAGACGGACGGAGCAAAAAACACAGGACAATCGAGGAGTATGACAACTTTGCAAAGCGCTATATGTGCAAAGCGTCTAGGTGGGTCCTGATCCGGAGATGTTTGTGAATGTGTGTCTTTGTTTTCCACTGCTGGCAGAAAATAAACGAGACACAGAGAAAGCCTTTTACAGATATTTGAGGAATGCTATAAAAAAAAAAAAAGAAGAGGGAATAGAAAGATTATTAGAAATGCAGGAGGGGGAAGGAAGAGTTAAACGCAGCTGTGAGATGATCTCAGTGTTTGTCATTAGACTTTTGAAGCATGTGCATGATCTCCTGCGTGTTCACATCGTGGGCGAGGTCGTCCTACACGAGGAGAACTGTGTGAATCCGGGGAAATAGTTTGCGCGTGCATGTTTGTGTATCCGTCTTCCTGTGCGTTTTTGGGATTTTACCGTCTCTGTAAAGCTGAAGCTGTGAACACACAAACACTCGCACAACACGGACCCAGGAGCTCCGCTTTTACGCACACGGCTTCGGTTTTGGTTCTGTTCTGTCAAAACACGAAACACGCTCACCGGTCCACCCCTAAATATACGCAGAGCTCGAAATTGAAACCAGATATCCAGAGGAGTGTGCAACAGAAACATAATTTTCTGCTAAAAAAAAAAAACTGGAAACCCGATGCTGCTTAAACACTCAGTTAAAGCTGCTACAGTCAATTTATTTATGCAAGCACTGGATCAGATGAAATGACCCAATTAAATCCCCCCCTCTCTGTGTTTTTTTTTTATAGTGTCAGCCACGTATCTTAGTTTTCCATCTTGCAATATTACTGCTTCGGATCAGGCTCATGGCTCCCTCCAGTCTCATTTCCAGCTGCAGAAAGAAACTATTTTCATGGAAAGAAAAGCAACAATAAACCCTCTCTTTGCTACCTGCTCAGAAAGCCAACAAAGTTAGCATTCTGCCAGATGTGTCCCAGTTTTTCTTTTGCATCAAATTAAGCTGATGATTTACATATTCCACATTCCAGGTTGCGTATTCTTACTGCTCTGGTGCCTACATGTGGTTTTGCGAGCCGAACTCCAGCTGATAAACACCCCCCGGCTACTGCAGAGTCATTTGACGCAGGACTGAATGCAAATTGTACAAAAAGAGGCCAGATGTTACTTTGGGTTTTTTTTGTCCAGGAAAAAAAAAGCATAAAGAATGGAAAATGTTAGAGGCAGATATTTCCTCAGGCAAGCAGGAATGACAATGGAAAGCATCAACTCCCAGTTTCTCTGTCCCAGACGTTGCTGGCGCAGAGATCCGTGTCCCTGGTTGTCGGAGCTGTTTTGGCAGAATGAGTGTTTGATACACTGTGTAAAGCTGGTGGTGGGCAAATACATATTTGCAATAGCAAGCAATCTGCCAACACTGTGGCTGTTCAATAAAAATAAATACATCTGTTTTATTCCCTGCAGTAGTTTAAAAACACCCTGACAGTAAATCAGAATCGTTTTTTATTTGGCCACGATTGTGTACACAATGACTCCAGTTACAGCGCTCACAACGCTCAGGCATTTATACAAAATGAACACGGTATGTTTTAAAAAGGGGGGAGGCTGTGAGTTGTGAAAGTGCAGTATACTTATTTTTGTGTTACAGCAGCGTAGCTGACTACGCGGGCTGTAAGGTGTTTAATGTGTTCAGAGTAACAGCCTGGAGGAAGAAGCTGACCTGAGGGTCAGAGTCTGAACGGTTTGTGTGCAGGATGTGTGGGGTCTGCAAAGACGTTAGCAGCAACAATTCCTGGATGGAGGGATATTCAGCACCGATGATCTTCTCTCGGTACCTAATTGTTTGTTGTAGTTTGTGATGAACAGATACAGGGCAGCCTGAATTATGGCGGTGTAGAAGATGACCGGCAGCGACTGAGGAAGATTGTTTGTTCTTCTTGAGTTGCTGCAGGAACTACAGTCTCTGCTGTTTACTTAATCTGAATATGTTAGGACCGGAACATATGGACCCAGTGTCCAAACCAGACAAACAGTTGAGATTTTGCAAAAACGTTTTATTGAAACTGAAGCAGAGCAAGCGGCGTCGGCGTCAATGGCAGGAGACTCTGAGGACAGAGACAGCAGGTTAGTTACCACGTCTATCTGGAGGTGATTGCTCACAAACGTGACCGTCACTAACCTCTGCTCAATATTCAGTCCTGATCCGGTGATTGGTGTCGGTCCTAGCCGGCTGGCTGTCAGCGCTGCACGGCGATCGCCGCTCTGGGCGTCCCAGCAGCTGGTGCGTCGGTGGTCAAAGCTGTGAGACTGAAGATTAGCGGCATGATCAGAGGGACACGCCAAAAAACGGTGTCAGGGACAAGATCCAAGGTCAGGGCCAGGTAGTCAGAAGTCCGAAGAAGCGCCAGAGGATAAACCAAGACGGGGTCAAGTCACAGTTCCAGGTACGGTACATGTTCAGGCGAACAGGGTGGACGAGGACAGGCAGGCTCGGAGGTCAGGTCAGGCAGAACTAGTCAGGTCTTCTTCCAAAAACGTTTGGTGAGCATTACCGCCACCAACTGATAGCCCCGATTCCTTTTGCAGTAAATCAACAATATCCAATTTCATTTTCATATTAGGGCTGCACAGTGGCGCAGTGGGTAGCGCTGTTGCGTTGCAGCAAGAAAGTTCAAATCCAACCCTGGGTCTTTCTTCATGGAGTTTGCATGTTCTCCCTTTGCATGCGTGGGTTCTCTCCGGGTACTCCGGCTTCCTTCCACAGTCCAAAAACCTGACTGTTAGGTTAATTGGCCTCTCTAAATTGTCCTTAGGTGTGAGTGTGTGTGAGAATGGTTGTTTGTCCTGTTTGTCTCTGTGTTGCCCTGCGACAGACTGGCGATCTGTCCAGGGTGAACCCCGCCTCTCGCCCAGTGAACGCTGGAGATACGCACCAGCAACCCCCAAATGGATGGATGGATTTTCATATTACTAAGTTTCTTAATGAACTTGTTTCTCTGAATCAAATAATTCCTACAACTCAAAATAACATGTCCCACTGTCTCCACACAGTCACATTAAAAACTAGCCAGGTCTGGTCTGAAGGGTGAATATATACTGTCATATGCAGGTGGAACAGGTGAGCGGTAATGAGAACAGGGCGGAGCTAAACAGGTGTGTGAAATAAGTGATCAGACCAGACATCGGTGCTGAGATCACGACAGAATAATGTCTATGTGTAAAGCTGGCTTCACACTGACTATGTGCCGTCCTTCCATTGCAAAATGTGCCAAACTGGATGCTTGTAGGATCCGTTCATGCATCCATACTCCCTCTGTTATTATGAAATAAAACAGGATTGGCTTTACACTTTCTGTGTCTGACTTCCTGTCTGATTCATCTGTTGTTTATAAATTGATGAGTTTGGCTCCGCCATCCATCAAAAAAAAAAAAAAATTAAAAATAGACTCAATCCATATTTTTGAAAAACTATGGAGGAGGTGATACCGTAGCGCCACGGAGCCTCTGGGAAATACTCCACTGACCTGAATGGCTTTTATTTGCAATGCCCAGATGATGCAGTCTGTGTGAATGGCAGGTAAGGGACCAGCTAAGGTCCTAGGAAAGAGGCACAGTTATCAGTAGGCATTACCTTTTTTAATGAATTTACAGAAAGAGGAAAATCATCTTATCGTTAAAACAACTTAAACTTCAAAAGTGTAGTGTTTGCGACTAAAGATGGACCCAAGCGCAAAACGTCGTTAGAAATACTTAGAATAAACGAGAAATAGGGCAAGGAAACAAACCATGATGAGGTCAGATGGCAAGATCTGGCAGAGGAACAAAGCTCAAAAACAGAGAAAAACAGAGAGAATATAAGGAGAAAACAGGCAGAGGAAGAGCTAATCAGGTGAATGAGAAACAGCTGAAAGTAATGAAAACTGAGGAGCTGAGATGAGAGGTGAAATGAACTGAAACTGAAAGGAAACACAAACGGGATCTAACAGGTAACAAAGTATACATATAATAAACCAAATCCACTAACTAATCTAAAGAAGTGAGAACTAAAATATAAACAAACAACCGAAGATAACAAACTAAATAAAGCACAATCCAGGAAAATTAAAGAATCGATCAAAAATACATACGTGAAGGGAAAATTAAAATCTGGAGATCGTGACAAAGTTTTGCTGGTGTGAGTCAATTCAAAAGTGTGGATTGTTACTAACATAGCTGTGGCCCGCATGAGTTAGACTTGATTTTTTTGACTGAAATTAGCCTTCTCCTGGTGGGAGGATACCCTTAATAAACCTGAACTGTCCCTTTAAAGCCTCCTTGAAAGACGAGAGGACTGGGCAGCAGCAGAGAAACATGACAAGCTCCTACAATAAAACATCTCTGTAATGTATTACTACAAGGGGCTTTGAATAAATCAGCCCATCAAGTGTGTTTACTGGACGTGGTGACCTGGATTTGAGCCGGGAACTTTTTTTTTTTTTTTACCGTCTCCAAAGTAAACCATGTTGTGTTGTTTAGCTTAGACATCTAACACTGGCCAGAACTCAAACCTTTTACCTCAAGCCTCCCATCGTCAATCTGAAGAGATAAATGGCTTTTATAGAGCTGCACTTCATTTATAGTCTTAGTGTTGAAGCATTGATGCAGTTTTCATCCTCTGTCTCTGTCTGATTTGATCTGTTGCACTGGCGCATAAAGGCTATCATAAAAAATAACATTCCTGTTTAATATTCCCTCATACTTTCAGCATTTTATCAGCGCTGCGTGTGCAGGTGTTATTTTACTTGAACATTATCCCCTTTTTTTTTTTCCACTCCCTGTCCCGTTTCTGGACACCAATCCTCCCCTCTTCCTGTCCCGCTCCCTCTTTCTCTCTCTCTGCTGGAGTTTGTTTTGATGGACTGATAGCCGGGAAGCACATTTAACCAATATATTTATATATATATATATTCCACTGTCTGAACACTGGTGGACACAACTGTAAGACCAGAGGAAACGGAGAAACAGAGAGAGTGAAAGTCAATAAAGACAAAAGTTTAGGGAAAAAAAATACAAATGAGAATAGAAGTTGGGTTGAGCATTAATTGAGGTTTGTGGAAAAACAACCTTTAGCTCCTCCTTACTTGTTTGTAGCACCCTCGAGTTTAAAATTATGTAACTTTGACAAACAGATGGAGGGAACAATGCGCAGAGGGAAAGAGGGCTTAAACGCTCCACCTTTCCTGTATCCTTTATGTGTCCTTTTCTTTTCAGGAGATGCTGTGCAGAAAAATAACCTTTAGCACGCTACACAGCCAACAGGCTCTGTTTACACAGACCGAGTTTCATTAGATTCACGGTCTAGTTTTAAATAAAAAGATCTCATGTAAATGCTGGACAGAAGCGGTGGTGTCCCTAACCGGGTCAATGTTGGACTAGTTTTGGTCCTAGAATTACAATTGTCCAGCCTTGAAGTAAAAAAAAAAAAAAAAAAAAAATGCATGACCTAGTTTTTCAGCGTCACTCCCAGACAGAATATTTCTAATTTTGAGCAGTATCAAATGTTGCACTGAGCTCCGAGCAGCACTTTCTAACAGGACAAGTAGAGACGCAAGTTCATTGTCTGAGGCCATGAGAATATCCTGATCTCAAGACCCGACACTTGGTGATTTGAGACTTCCTGACATTTTTTGGTAATTTTTTTAAAATGTAAGGTCCTTTTAATAGAATTTATTGTGCTGTGGAAATTAGTCTTAAGATGATAAGAAACTTTAAATTTTACAAAAGATCCTATACTGACTTCAGTTTTTATATTTAAAACCACGCAAGACTTTAGGGATCATTTTTGTATTTACCAATGCTGTAAACGTTTTGGAACTGACTTAACTAGTTACTTTACATCAGAAAATCTGATATTTTATTCACATTTCATAAAGGATTAGTTTATTTTTCGATATTTTCTTTATTAGGCTGTTTTGCAACGTAACCCTTTCTGCCCCAGCTGTGTACGGTACAGCTGAACCTCTTAGTCCGTGATTCTGTCTCTGGGCTGCAGTGCCTTGTTTAAATATCTTAAAGCAGATGATTACATGTGCTGAATGAACACTTCCTTTTTCAGAGTGTGTTTACAAGCTATCGGATGTTTCTGGTCCTGTTTAAATACATGTTTTTACAAAGGTGTAACATCCGCTCCAGTGCTTTCTGTGCATGTACTCCTTACTACTCCCACTTATTCTAAACATAATCCTTAAAGTCCTTAATCGTCTGAGGCTGAAAAAAATAGTTGATCCAGATTTAAAGCAAGGATGCATCTGTGCTGTGGGTCCTAACTTTTGTGTTTCTCAGCATGGCTCATCTCTGATGCTGATCATTTCTCCGAAAAAAAAAAAAAAAAAACTCTAGAGCTCGGTTAGTGATGCAGAACCTCATTTGCAAATAAATCAAAACAGAGAAATCACTGAATGCATCTCTGCGATCCGGTTTGACTTATCTCTCCCTTCTGTTTCAGCATTTTTGTCCCTGTCCATGACTACAGTGATGCACAAATGTTTACTTGTTCTTGATAAAATGGCAGGTTTTATGAGATGGCGAAAATGAGCCTCTAAAACAAACATTTTAAATTAGACTTAGACAAACTTGATTGTCATTTTGTATGCACAGAGTGTGTACAGAACGAAATTTCGTTTGCATACAGCTTAAGAATTTCAGTGAATTGCAGTGGATTTCAGAATAAAGTAACTTTGCAGGATAATAAAGTAACTTTGCAGGAAAATAAACCACCAATTGTGCATCATCTTCATTATCATCATCATCAAAGTTTTAATAACCCATTTTTTTAATTGTGTAAGACCGTTAGATTTTTAGAGCATGTTCTGCTTTAATTTCAACATTTAGTCCCATTTAGCAGGAACTTCTCAGCGCAGTTGTAAAAAGCCGATCAGATCGGACATCTCTTGTCCTCGGCCTTATTCAGCAAGCTGAATGGATTTGGTCATATTTTGTTCTGGACTTGGCTAAATCCTTCCCATTATTACTCTTCTTTTGGTAAATCCATTATGTTGCTGTTTTGGATAAGTGACTGGACTCACTGTGATGCTGAAAGATAAAAGCACTCTTGATCTTTTTGCTCTTCATGTTCAAGCCTTCGTATGAACTGCACCAGAATGCTTCACTGTCACCATAACTCACAGGAGCATTCGTCTTTTCTTCATCAGACAATTGCTTCTCCAGATGTCTTAAGGGGCGCAACTTTAGCCTAGTCCTCCTGCAATCCAGTCGTGGTACTTTCTGTAACATGTCTGCATCTCTTCTGTTTTATTTAAAAATAAAACGTGTCTGCTTTGCCACCCTTCTAGACATCACAAATGCTTGCTGCCAATCCTGATCAAGCTCTGCACTGGTAGTCATGGAACTAGTTCGACTTTCTGGGGTGGCTTTAAAGAGTTCCCCTGTAGTTTAACCGCTCTGCTTGAAGCTTTAGATTATATGAATTATTGATTTTGGTCCAATTTTACTACCATAAAAGCTTTTTCTTTTCTACTCTGATTCAAAGCAACTATTCTGGTTTTCTAACACCTTCAGACGGTCAGAGTGAAATCAGTTCTGTCATCGTTAAAGCTTTCCTGCCGTCTCAGGTTCAGGTCCCGGCCACATATCTCCCCCCCCCCCCCCCCCACCTCTCTCTCTCTCTCTCAAACCCATTTCCTGTCAGCTTACGGTCAAATAATGGTCACTAATGTCAGAAATAAATAAAACTTATCTCAGCATGTCACCTTGAGGCAGCGATTAAACACAGATAAATTCGGTTTTAAATTTACTTTGGGATTTATGGTGTCTAATCTGATCACTGTCCACTGGAACCTCGACTCGGTGCTAATTGTCGCCATAAAAACTAAAGCAGTATTATCAGGCGAACAGAGTTATTCACAAAACCTTTAAGCTGTGGTGTTGCACTTGTATGACACCAGGCAAAGCCTTCTGCTGCTTTAAGAGACTTCTAGAAGTTGGGAAACTGTGTGGAAGCATATGGAGATCCCTCAACCTCACAAGGTGAAGGCAGAGGTCTGGTATGCAACCTTTCCACTTTGCTCCCAGTTATCTCTTTTTGAACTTCTGACTTTAAAGAAGTTGGACACTTTGACCTGCAAGCGGCTGATGGCTTTTCAAGGTGGCTGGCGTTCTGTTTTAATGGCGAAACTTTCTCAAATGTTAAATACTTTTCTTTTTTTTTCTCCTTTTGATTTTTATGTCTCTGAGGTAAAAAAAAAAAACAAAGAAATGGTTTGCATTGCTGTCGTTGTTTGACAGAAATATAACCCCAAACAGTCCGCAGACGCTCCTTCCTCCCACCTCTGGCTTAATCTACGACTCGTGACTCATGGAGCAAGTTTGCGTCTGCAGCACTATTTCTTGCAACATAATCACAGCTCTGTCCACATACACACCTCTCTCTCTCTCTCATCTGCAGGAGGACTTTAACACTCATTACCCTCCCCGTTATGCGTCCTTTAAGTAAATGGTAATCGCCAGGAGCCACCCGCTGCCCTTTCCTGTCCGTTCTTCTGTGTCCCCCTTTTAAAGGAGTAGTTTGCTACAGAAACTGGGACGATACGTGTGACATTTATCTCATGTGTTTGTGGGGAATGCATTAGGGAACATGGAACCAGATCTGTCAGAGTGTAAAAAATATCTCCACATTAGCTTGCGTTGCTTCTTCCCCTGTGAGCTTCTCCGTATTCACAGTCTACCTTCGCCCTTGTCCCCCCCAAGGGCTTTTATTTCCTCTTTAACCTTGAAGCTGTGCTCTCGTTCTTTGGTTCTTGCCCTCTCCTCTCTTTCTTTGCACCCCCTTTGCTTTGCGTTGCACTCATAAATCCACACTTATGTTTACAACTATCACGTGAACGTGCATGTTTCTCCTGGGAAGCTGCAGCAGCAACTGGACGGACTCACAGATCACTATCTTGCTTTCTCAGAGAGAGAAGGTTTATATAGACCAGTCTCACTTTCCTGGCACGCTCTCCAAGGCACTTATGGACCTGCTGGAGTTTTTCTACACTCTTTGCACTGAGACACTGTTAAATTAAAAAAGGTTAAAGGGGGCATATCATGCAAAATCCGCTTTTTTAGCACTTAATTACATTTTGTTGTGTACTTGGAGTCTCTAGGAGAGCAGAAAAGTAAAATTTAGTCACTCTAGGAGCTGCGTAGATATATTTTTATTCCCTTTGGGTCATATTTTTCTGTATTCTGTATCACAATTTTTGAACAATTACATTGCTGTATTTGCTGCGGAGCTGTTATACACTGGTAAGCCAGAAGTTCATAACATCATGAACTTCTGGTTTACCAATTTTGCCGATCCACCATTTTTATTTCTCAGAGCGATTTTGTAGTCCATGCTGAAGGATGCTGAAGCTACAGGTGGATACGTCAGAATGTTTCGTTTTCATTACACCGTCCCCTAGCAGACTACAAAAATGGCCGATCAGGGTGGAGTGGAACACTCTGTGACCTGGAGGAAGGGCGGGATGTGAAGTTGCCTCCTTTAGATTTAAAGAGACGGCACCAAAACGAGTTGCTCTCAGACGCACCTCAGAACAGGGGGAAAAAAAATCAGAATCAGAATCAAAAATACTTTTATAATCCCAGAGGGAAAGGGGCTGGGGGGCAACAATAATGAGTAGTTTAGACCAAAGCATTGCAATTCCACTTTATATACACCAAAACTGAATTATTTTAATGTAAGAAGGAAGGCATTAACAGGTATGATATGTCTCCTTTATTAACTTTTGAACTTCACATTTTGCCATCTTGAAACCACAAACTTCAATGTATTTTATTGGGATTTTCATGTGATAGACCAGCCTGACTCAAAATATTATGGTGCTTAGAGCAGAGCGCTTGTTCCCCGGTTCAAATCCCACAGACTGCCTCTTTGGGTACCTGAGCAAGACCCACTGTTCCCTAAAGGATGAGTGAAACGCAGTGGACAGGTTTTATGTTGTATGTTGTAATAACAAATAAAGATGATGATCAGATATTATTTTCTCTGCAATTATAGATGTTTTTCTTTTCCTTTTCAGAATAGTTAAGGCTCAATCAGATTATTTATCGAAGTGCATCCTGCCATCAGCTCTACCCACCTTCCTTGTTTCTGCTGAAGAAAATTATTCCTTCAGCATGATGCTGCAGTTTTACTGGAGGGATGCTTTGTTACGCTTGATTGATGGTGTTAGTTTTTTATCTCACATGGCATTATGCATGTTGGCCAAAAATGCAAATGGTTGCGTAGGATTTTATTTAAATGTATCAGGCTGAAGGGGCTCAATACATTTCAAACACACATCACATTTTCAGATTTTTTTTTTCTTTCTTTCTTCATCTTTTTTGTGAAAGATTTTGAAAAGCATGCATGATTTCATCCAACTTAACAATTTTGCACTCCTTTGTCTTGGTCGGCCTACAAAAAGCGACAGTTGAAATAAATGCAATAAAGTTTGCGGTCTTAACATTGCCAAAAGTTCTCGAGGTGTGGCTCATTTTGCACGGTGAAATGTAAACGTATAATCCTAAACGTGTCTCTGCCGGTGTGTTGCAGTTGGTCCGGACAAGCAGTGCGAGCTCACCTGCCGACCCGCCGGTTATCGGTTCTACGTTCAGCTGGCGGAGCGCGTCAGAGACGGCACACCCTGCTTCAACACCAGTGCCAACGACGTGTGCGTAGAGGGACAGTGTCTGGTGAGCTCATTCAGCCGCTCGCGTGTGGAAGATTGCTTTTCAGGTGTCTGAACTGGAGAGACCGAACCGTCTCGCTGCGCTTGAGATAAACCAGAACTTGGCCCCCGTAATACGTCTCCCATCTGGATGCTGATTTAAGTCTGCCATTCAGATTGAGACGCACCTCACCCCGGGCCTCTTTTCTCTCATTTACGCTCCCCACTTTCTGATTTCATTCTCCGCTCCTGGCAGGAACCTTGCAAGCATTAGTCGCCAATTAACACAAGGAAGGCTGAAATAAACGCTGAAGCTGGATGTAAACAAACCTTTCCCCTCAGTCTCTCTTGTCTGAAACCATTTTTTTCCCCCGCTTTCTCCCACCAGACCGAGGGTTGCGACGGCGCGCTGGGCTCCAGCGCCGTGGTCGACAAGTGCGGCGTGTGCGGTGGGAGGGACAGCTCCTGCCGAAAAGTGACCGGAAGCTTCCAAAACGGCACCGTTCCCCTCGGCTACCACAAGATCCTGGACATCCCGCCGGGAGCCACGTTCATCAACATCACGGAGAGACGAGCAAGCCCCAACTACCTGGGTGAGGATCTAACAGACAAAACAGCTTCTTATGCACATTCACACTGGTGCATTTTTAAAATTTAAGGCCTCGTACTGGCTGCAGATCCAGTTAAAAGTGAAGTGCTGGCAGGCGAAGTGCAGATTTGGCCTGCTGTCCTGTGTGTGCTGGCTTCGGCTAGAACTGTAGATTTTGTGGTCTTGCAGAGGAAGGCCAAATACAGCTTGTATCGCCGGAGTTGTGAGGAATCAGTGAAGCGTGTGCATGTTTGCCTCTGCAGCCTCCTGTTTGTCTGTCTGGGAGTGTGTTTGAACACAGGAAGGAGCTTCTAAGACTTGGCCAGACTTAGCCGGGCTTTTTGCTGCTAAAAGCAAAATAAGTCCAGCGTCTCTATATCTGACGTCTCCACCTCCGCTTCCTCCAGCAATGAGGAGCGGCACCGGGACGTCCGTGGTGAACGGGCGCTGGGCTGTGGACCCTCCGGGAGAATACCAGGCAGGGGGGACGAGTTTCACCTACACCCGACCCAGATCACAGACCGAGGGGGGAGGAGAGGAAGGCGAGTCCCTGAGGGCGCGAGGACCCACCACGACACAGCTGCAGCTCTATGTAAGTGCTGAAGCACCGGAAGGCATTTGTTTCAACCCTGGAAATAAACACAGGCCATGGCCATGGCTACGCCGCAGTTTCAACAAGGCTGAATGCATCTGAAGTAAAGATTTTATGACATTAGTGTCCTGAAGAAACCAGAAAACTTGTTCCGGCGACATTATCCAGAACAGGAGCTTGACCTTTGTATCCTCAAAAGATGAAATTTATTTAATGAGACATTAAGGACACATTTTCTTAAGTGGGGACAGCATCTTCAAGAAGAAAGAAATCTTTATTTGTCATTGCAGTTGTACGTTCCAATGAAATTTGTCCTCTACGTTTAACCCAACCCTGAGGGAGCAGTGGGCAGCTTCAATGAGGGACTACTAGCTCAGACCCTCAGGGGTTTTGAACTGGGTTCTAGCAGAAAGAAATTTACTCCTTATTATTTACCAATACCTTGTTTTTCATGTTGCTAATCTACAATGTGTGAACGGCAATAATATAAGAATGTAAACAACAAGAGAACAGGGATAAAATGGAAACTGAAAACACTTGACGATAATGAACAGAAGGACATGACCTACATGGCAGACCCAAAATGGCAAAAAAAACAGAATATGGTAAAAATAAATGACATGACAATAATGAAAATGCTGAAGCACATGGACACAAAATAAAAACCAAAACCTAACACCTCAGGATGGTGACAAAATAAGTCAATAATGAGGGCTTTCTGCTGCAAGAGCTCCACATATCTCCTTTTTAAGATTGTGTTTTAAAAATATACATCACATTGGTCCCATATTGTTTTAAGTACGAGGTGAAAAGATGCAGATTAATTCAGATTACAGGGAGCGTGAAGGTTTCCGGATGCAGCAGGACGGAGTTGATTTTGGGATACATTCAGAGAGAAGTACACAAAACCACTATTGAGCGATATTTGACCAGGCATGCAGTTTTTGCTTTTATTTGCTGTGGTTTTTGTTCCCTAACAAGAAACTGTAGACAAATGAATAAAGAAGAAGAAGAAATGTAATCAAAGTGATCCAGGGGCTACTGCTTATGGGTTGTAGCTTTAAACAGCCCCTGCGATGCTGATCTGCTGCGGGGTCCAGAAAGCCACATTTAAGCATTACAACAGAATAAAGACAGCTACATTAAAGCTTAGCCTGGACCACATCATAGAGCCCAGGGCTTAATGTTAGCAGCCTCACCCAGAGATTTCATTAAACACCAGGCTTCATTTCATTCCCATAGCTTTATTTAGTCACATCAAAGTCAAAATATCTCAGATGAAGAAAATGCGGCTGCTTTAAGTTGTCCACTGATTAAGACTGTGATTAGAGCAGCTCTTAAAAAACGAGCTGCAGAGTTTTGCGCCATCGCGGGGAAAATCCTGGGAAGGGGCAACATTTCTGATGTCTGACAAGCACTTCTCTGCGTTTTCTCCTGAACTTCTTTCCCCCACCAGATCATTTTCCAGAAGGAGAACCCGGGCATCGATTACGAGTTCTACGTCCCGGTGGAGAACAAAGAGGGAGAGAAGGAGAGGCTGGCGGAGAGCGAGAAGGAGACGGCGAGAGAGACACCCAGGGATAGACCGATGGAGCGGCAGCCAGTGAGGGCTCCACTTCGCAGTGAGACCAACCGCCTTTAACTCATCTGCTCTACTTTTCAGCAACCAAACCAAACTTTAGATAAAACACAGCATCACAGGGAGTCAGTCTTTCTAAATTACTCAAGGCAGCGCCGCTGTGAGCCGTGATTGACGCCTCCTTGGATTAGGACGGGTGTGGCTGCGGGCCGAGTGGGAGGGAATCCTGTTTCAGCGTGTTCGCATGTATCTGTTTGCCCGTGACCCAGATGCGAGGCTATCAGCCCAACATGTTTGCCGTCACGAGACCCTGACCTCATCGTGATATCATTACCCTCTGACTCACGCTGCCTTCCTCCTATCCCACATACTTCTGCGTCTTTAGCTTTTTATACCTCCCACATGTTATCTCTCATACTCGTTCCCCCGCTATAAGTCTATTTTTTAGCTTCTCCCCCACCTTTCCTGCCATTCCTGATTTATCTGTGTTTATCTTCTCTCCCAAGGTCCCCTCACAGTGTCAGTAGAAGACCCTCCTCCTGTTTCAGATCCTGCTTTCCCCTCCTTCTCGTCCTCCTCGGCCTCCTCGGCCGCCTTCCCCCCTCCATCCTTCGATCGCTGGCCACTCGACAGGACACGCCCTCGGGGATCGGCGCCCAATAGAAACGCTCGGATCCCCCCTCGCACCGACCTGCCACCAGACACCCAGCTGCCGTTTGTGTGGAGGAGAGGCGGCCTCAGCGAGTGCTCTGCTACTTGTGGCAGAGGTACATATTCTCACATCAGTTTGTATACATCGGTGTGATTATTTACGTTACGCTATGTCTCCCTCCTCAGCTTGTTGTATGCACGTGCGAGGACCATGAAAATAAATCCTGATTCATGCATCCTTCTCTCTGTAGGTTCTCAGCACAGGGAGGTTTTATGTGTGAACCGACACACGGAGGAAGAAGTACCAGAGGGGAACTGTGACTCTGCAGCCAAACCTGCTGCAGAGGAGGAGTCCTGTAACGCACAACCTTGCCCTCCTTTGTGAGCAAAATTAAGATTTTTTACCCGCTTAATACATTATTTCAGAGTTAAATAGTTTCTCCCTTGCAAAATGAATCCCTTTTCTTGCATTTTATTATTTTACAGTCACGTACCTCATTGTATTTTTGGTATTTTGCACAATAAATCAGCACAAAATTGTGCATAATTTTGAAAAGGAAGGAAAATCTTTACGTATAGAAATCTAAAAAGTGTGGCAGAGTTTTGTATTCAGCCCCATTACTTGATGTCTTCACCCAATTAGTAAAAATAGTTCATCTGCATATAATTAAACACATGTGTATGTATGTTCTGTAAAGGTTTGCTAGATTTTAAACCTTACAGGACAAACAGAATCGTGACAATCTAGGGGACAAACCAGGCTGAACAGGGATAAATTGTTAATATCTTACCTGAACTCAAGGGCTTATTCAGGGAGAGCATTAGTCAGAGAAGCAGAAGCAGGTCAGTCATGCACTTCCCAGATCTGGCCTTTCTGAAAGAGCAGCAAAGAGGGACTCATTGTTGGAGAAAAGCCACAAGAAGTCCTGTTTGCAGTTTGTTCCAAAACCTGCAGGGGATTCACCAAATACACGGAAGAAGGTAGTGTGATCAGATGAGACCTGCACTAAACTTTCTGTCTGCCCTGATAACGACGGTGCTGAACATCCAGTCAGAGCCACAGAGGAATGGTTTGGGTCAAAGCATAGTCGTGTTATAATGGCCCAGTCAAAGTCCAGGATGAGGCAGGATGTTAAAGTTGAAGTTTGCAGACGCTATGCATCCAATCTGACTTAGCTTGAGTTTTTCACACTTATGCACTGCTTCGTGTTTAAAAAATAATTTACATTGAATTTTGAGGAACCAACATGGAAATCTGTTGAAAATGTCAACTTTTAAAGTAATCTTCATGCGTTATGTGTACCGAAACATGTAAAAAGAAGTGTTCCTTATACAAACGGTGCTGACCTTTGATTTCTCCGAATGAGAAATCGACGTTAAGACACTCGTTGTGTGTTTGTTAGCTGGGAGGCCAGCGCGTGGTCGGAGTGCAGCGTGTCCTGTGGGCCCGGCGTGCAGCAGAGGCAGCTGCAGTGCAGGCAGAGCTTTGGGTCCCGCTCCACCATGGTCCACCCTCAGCGCTGTGCCCACCTCACCCCGCCGGACTCAACGCAGGCCTGCCAGCTCCGCCTCTGCTCCCACTGGGAGGTCAGCACTAACTGGAGCACGGTGGGTCAACAAAAGCATCTGCAAACTGAGCGCCTGCACAGACGATGCAGTTTTCATCTCACTGTCGCTGTATTTTCACCATAAATAAAAAAAGAAAAAGTTTGGCTGCATCACGGCAACTCGTTTGAACATTTCAAGTAAACTCAAAATAGTCCGATCTCTTCTTTTCCTGCTTCCCATTTGCCACAGTGCTCGGTGGACTGCGGGCTGGGGAGGAGGACACGGGGCGTGCGCTGCGTCAGCGATCAGGGCAGCGTTGTGAACGATAACGAGTGCAACTCTCGGCTGCGCCCGGATGGGACTGAGGAGTGCAACATGGGCCCCTGCGTGACCAACTGGTACTTCACCGGGTGGTCCAACACTGTGAGTAGCACACGGCTCCAGAGAAGGCGAAGGAACATGCATGCCCTCGACTGTAGCCCTCACCATGACCCCCCCCCCCCCTGCTGTGTGGCCACAGTGTTCAGCGCAGTGCGGCCCCGGGGTCCAGAAGAGAGAAGTGGTCTGTCTCACCCGAGGAGGGGTGAGAGAGGGAGGAGGAGGAGGAGACTGTGTTGCTGAAAAGCCAGCAGAGATGAAGGCCTGCAACAAGGGTCCCTGTGTGCCAGTGACAATGTGGTACAGCAGCCCCTGGACACAGGTAGGATGGACGGAGCGTTAAGCTTGTGTTAAACCTTTTTATCATTTAAGATATTCTCATTGCTCTCTAACCTAATTTTTGCATAAAATAAAAATCCTAATGCCGGTGCAATGCGTCCGACATTAGATCAGACTAAGCTTTTCCTGGTTTAGGTTACTTATGATTACTTACATTTCTCTATTTGTTAAATGTCAGAGATTTCTTTATTGCTTTATTTAAATTCAGAAGTCCACATATTTTAAGATGACTATGTCTTCAACCAATCTTAACCAATGAGGTTAATTACCATATATTTATTTAAAAAGCCCTTTACAAGAACAAAGGTCAACAAGGTGCAACAAACTGCACCTTACACTGTAATTTAAATTTACTGTAATTTACAAGCTGTATTCTTGCACAAATGCCCTCTGCACAATCAATTCTGCACATACAAATGGTTTTAAAAATACTCACCCGTACACTGCGACTTCTCCTGCATTGTTTACATTTCAATTGTTTACTTTTAAATCACTGCTGCACCTTATACTGTAATTTAATTTTACTGCAATTTACAAGCTGTATGCAACGAAATTTCGTTCTGTACAAAATAAAGTTGTCTAAGTCTAAGTCTAAAGTGCTGTACACAAACGACTGAAAAAAACTTTAAAATCAAAATAGAGAAATAAAACACAGAGCAAGTTAAAATATGACAAACAAGATAGTTAAAAACAGTAAAAAATAGCTAAAAACCTAAATAATTCAAAATTTTAAATATTAAAAATTGAGTCAGCCTCTCAGGATGTGCAAACGGCTTCAGCAAACAGATGTGTTTTAAGAAGAGTCTTGAACTCTGAAAGAGAGGAGGTCTGCCTGACATCTAATGGCAGATCGTTCCACCGTTTTGGAGCCGCTACAGCGAAGGCACGATCTCCTCTTAGTTTCCGCTTTGATTTAGTGACTATAAGCAGCTGCTGGTTGGCAGACCTCGAGGGGCTGGTGAATGGGAATAATGCAGAAAGGTAAAGTAGAGATTTAAAAGCAAGTAAAAGAACTTAGAAATGGATCCTAAAACATAATTCACAACATTTAAGTTAGTTAGAAACACACCAAACCCACTGCTTTTCCTGACTGGCATATTTGAAAACATGACAACAAAAGAATTAAGGAAGAAACTTTTGGATCTCCACGTATCTGGTTAAAACTGGGGTACAGGTTCCAGATCCCTGAAGGCTTCCCATCCATCTGTTCAAACAATTACATTACGTTGTTGCCAAATGTATGCCTCAGCCCCAGAACAAAAGCAAAACACCATGCTGGCTAGAGCTGGTGGGAGAGTATCCTTATTCACATTAAAATGAGTCCTGGACCATCATGGGCCGAATGGCTACCCAGCAAGGAAGAAGCCATTAGTCCAAAAGCTACTGAAAAATAGCCTGATTAACTTTCACAGACATCTCCTGTGGTCTGATGAAAATAAATGTGAAGGGTTTTGCCATAATGGCCTATGTTACATTTGGAGGTAAAAGGGAGAAGCTTGCTAGCCTGAGGATGTCTCCCATTGAAGTGGCAACACTTCATCATGAGGATGTTTTGCTGCAGAGGGGACCGATGCACTTCTCTAAATAGATGACACCAAATATTGAAGCAACATCTGCACTAAAGGGTCTTCCACATAGACAATGATCCTAAACATACTGTTGTATTAGATATAAAGTAGTTTAAGCCTTGATTTGCTGCCAGGGCCTGACTAATGTGACGTATGTATTTTTTTTTTTTTCAGTGCAATGTCCAATGTGGGGAAGGAAGCCAGCGGCGAGAAATCATTTGTGTTCAGAAGTTGGGCAGTAACTTTACTGTCGTGCCATCTACTAAGTGTGCACATCTGGAGAAGCCTGCAGCTGTCCAGGAGTGCAGCATGGGAGCGTGTCAGCCACAGTGGTTCACAACAGAATGGAGCGCGGTAAGACACAACTGGTTTATACTCATTTACACATGTTTTGGTTTTGTTTTGGGGCTTTTTTTTGTCTTGCTAATGCAGACATCCCCTGATAATTAAGGTGAGATGTATGCCGTGTAACCATGACGTCAGCTGTTTATGTTTGTTTTTTTTTTTTATGAAATGACTGAATTGAGATACTTCTTGTTCTTCTATACTGTGACATGAGATGGGACTGGGAGTGGTTTAGGCCTGGTCCTTTACCCAAACTTTAATTATTATATATTTACACCATTTACAGGTTTTGTCACACCTCAGCTACACAACCAACACAATTTAGCTCATAATCATGATGTGGGATGTAAATAATAATCTTTGGCAGTTTTTGTCTGCCAGCTTTGCGCATCGTGAGACAAATACTTTTGCCCATTCTTCTTTGCAAAATTGCGCTAGCTGTGTCGGTTTGGATGAAGAACACTCTGAACATCATTTTTAAAGTCCTAGATTCCCAACTGGATTCAGAGTGACTTTGACTAGGCCATTCCAACACAGAAAACGTTTCCCTTCTAGCTCTGGCTGTATGTTTAGACTGCTCATTGTCCCTGCTGAAGAAAAGCACTCCTACAGCATAATGCTGCCACCACCATGTGTGACCATGAGGACGGGATTATCAGGTGGATATGCAGTGTTAGTATTATTTCACACATGTTGTCCAAATGTTTAACTTTGGTCTCAATGGCTTTCTTGTCGTCACCCTTCCAAAGAGGCCACTGTTTTGGAGTGCACAACTTTTTCCTTGTTGGACCGGGTTTTATTTAGAAGAGGGTCGAATAAAAATGCAAACCACACATCTGGGAACATGATTTATAAAACTATTTCAATTTGTTCCCCTTGATGGTAATGTGCTTGTTTGTGCTGGTCTAAAGAGAAATTAAATTAAATCCCCACTGTGAATGATTTTCACACTGGCGTGCCCTCTAGTGGTTTGCTAAATGAATTACAAACAACTTCACCGTAATAGCTACTATGGAAGCCTCAGTGTATAATAAGTAGTGTTGCACTGATACCAATACCAGTATCGGACAGGGCCCCGATACCGCACTAAAATGGTGGTATCGGTATCGGCGAGAACCAACAAATAGGTCACAGATACTATTTTGATGTTTGTATGTCGCTTGAACGCAGCCTTCTCTCTCCCGACACTCACTAGTTCTACTGGATTCACTTTGTATTAGTCTTTTTTCCTGCTTTAATAAGGTAGCAGCTTGAAAAAGCCATGATGGCAATTATTTTATATCCAAGTAGTATGCTTTTCTTCATATATACACACACACATCAATATCAAACAGATGGAATTGGTATCGGCCAATACTGCACAGCCAGGTATCGGGTATCAGTATCAAATGGCATCGGCACAACACTAATAATAAGTGTGACAATGTCAACAAGTCTTCCCTGTATTAACTACTGCTAATGGGTACGATCATCGTGTGAAATGTTTTTTGGCACTGTTTTGTTTTTTTCTAAAGTCGCTTGTAAATTCTGTGAGTCACTGTATTTTTGGGCTCGTTTCTGAACGTGCAGTCGTTTATTTGGGCTCTAAAAAAAGTGACTAACAGTGAACGGGCTGGCTGATATCCCTCCTCCTACTGTACATAGGTACCCTTCATCTATTTAACCCTGAGAGGGAGAGAGAGGCAAACAAAACGATCCGTTTCTGCCGGGAGGACAGAGTAGTTGATGGACTACACTGACTTGTTTCTAATATAACGGCAAAAATAAACTTCACTGTTATATTAAATTAACTTACCTGTCCAGCAGAAAGCCTGAAACCTCCACATCAGTTCTGAGTCCGCACTTCCTCAGAATTATCTCCCACCACCTGGTAATAATAGCTACGCCAATATAGACTCTTGTATTTTTCCCGGTTATTACTTCTTTTTCTTTTCTTGGTTACTTTCTCTTCCCTCTCGCTGGCCAAAGAGTATGGATGGTCCTCTGCTTCAACAGAAAACAGCAAATATAATGATCTACGAGCGTCTTTGCTTGTTTTATACTCCTCTTTCACCCAAGACAGAAAGGGAAAACGTGTACGGCTCACAGTTTGTCCCCTTTTGGCTTCTGAAATCAGAAATAGTGACGCAACATGGCGCCTCCCCATGTGAGATTATTAAACTTTGCCAGAATATGTATTAATAAAAGCAATACTTGATTTTTGCTCATTAAAAAGCCAAATTAGTTACACACTGTCCCTTTAAGGTCTGTGGAGCCTCATTGTTCTCTCTCTCTCTCTGTTTTCTGTTACCAGTGTTCCCGTTCATGTGGGAAGGGCTTACAAGTGAGAGAGGTTCGATGTCTAACGCCAGAGAAGAAGCACAGCCCAGCATGCGATCCCAGCACCAAACCGGAACAGGAGCAGATCTGCAACACTATTCCCTGCGGCCCACAAGTTGCTGGTGAGTGAGCGTGATTAATGCAGTTATGCATCATCTGGCCTTTATCCACGCTAACCTGTCCCTCCTTCCCTCTGTGTGCAGATAAAAACTGCCGGGACAGGCTTGATAATTGCATGATGGTGGTGCAGGCCAGAATGTGCGTCTACTCCTACTACAAGACGGCCTGCTGTGCCTCCTGCACACAGAGCGCCCTGCGTGCCAAGAGGCACTGAGCAGCCGGATCACAGGCAGCGGGGAAAAGGTCAAAACGACCGACCCCCCCTGAAGGATGAGTCTGCAGAAACGGACAGCCCAGAGTTGACGTGGCATTTATATAACATTTAGCTATTTTCTCCTGACTTTTTCAGGTAAAGCACTGTGAAAACAGATGATTCCCTCTGCTTGTATTCAGTCATATCTGACAAACCGTAAACCTCCTTCCACTGAGCTATCTTGAGTTTTTACGTGCAGTAATTGAAGCATCAGTGGTGCTTGCTGTAATTTCCACTCATTTCTGTGACCGTCGGGTGGTGTGACAATGGTCTCACTGAGGACATAGATGCTTCAACAGCTAATTTTACCTTTTTTAACATCCTAATTGATAAGATGGTTAATGTAAAAAAAATGTCATTATCATACTGTCAGATGTATGTGGAGGCTATCCACTAGGATAGAGCCACACGCAGTCCGACCTCACAGAGCTACGGGATTTGCTTCCTGCAAAACTAGAAGGATTTTACTTCTTATGTAGTACCTGTGTGAATCTGCCTGCCAAAAAAATACTTGTTAAAATGTCCTCTTATTCAGTACTTGGACAGTTTGAACCAAAGGGGTGGAGTAAACATGGCAGTAAGTGACCAAATATTAGGCGATGGAAAGAAGGATGGGAGTCTCCCTAAATCAGAAGGATAATTCGCACAGATTTTAAGGGTCTGCGTTTTTCTCATCCTTTACAGTGACAAATAGCGTCGTTTTTCTAAAGATGCCTAAAAAGCCGAGAAAATATTGGATCTGAATTACTTTTATACACTGACGAAATTTTTACCCCAACCTTCTTTTGTTTAAATTGTAATTTTTTTTCTGCGTCCAAAAGGAAGCCATGACTATTTGGAAGCAGCCACTGGCGCCACCTATGTGTGAGAACCGACGGTTGCAGTTCACGTCTTCCTTTTTTTTTCTAAATCTAAAACTCTGTCAAGGACTTAAATTGTTCTTATCAAGTCTGATGAAACTGTCACTATCAACTATCACTAACTTATTCCATTTCTTTTGTATTCTGTATTTCCAGCCATGTCTCTAGTCTCAGCTGCATCAGCTACAACACTTTCTGTTCTTACCGATGATGTTAGTCTTTTAAAAATGCGTAGCGCTAAAAAGATGAAGTAATTTCTGAGAACATCTGGGCAGGGCGTGTCCCGTAACAAGAATCACTCCATACAGACTGATTTCTGTGTTGTTGTTTTAATAAAGTAAGATCAGGTTTAGATAAACACTTTCTGACAGCATCAGATAATTGTTCTGCACTTTTTTTTTTTTTTTGTGAAGGGCCTGTCAACAGCTTCATAGCCTCCGGACTTGTTTTGTTGCATTACAACCAGAAATTTCCATGCTTTATATTGCGATTTTATCTGCTTGACCAAATAGGACATACACTGTAAAAAAAATGTCGTTGTTTTTACTGAAAAACATTGTAAGCTGTAGTTATCAGAATTTTTCAGTCAAAATTACAGTCAAAAATGTAAGCAAGGCTACCAACCCACCTGTATATTTCACAGTAATATACAGGGCATACCCCTGCACCACCAGCAACGCCCTAATTAGTACTTTTAAATACATAAATTAGGATTTTTAGAAAAGTGTAGTCGTGACACTAGTCATAATTATAATTTATGTATTTAAAAGCAACAATCAGGGATTTTTTTTTTTTGACAGTGTAACTGAAATAGAAGTTTTTTAAAAAAGAAATACACAACCACAGCATGATCCTTCCACCACCGTGTTTCACAATGAGGACGGGGTGTTCGGTGGATGTGCCGTTGCCCTCCACACGCTCTTTTCTATGCAGGTCTAGTCTTTGTTTTAGCAGCTTTCTGCACACAGCGTGAGTGGCGCTCATCATACGAGAACAGCTACTAAATAGAGTCTGAAGGGTTGTTGGTTTTCATGTATCCGCATAGGTCTATCCGCAGATGAATCTAATATTCAACTGGGATATATTTTTTTTTCTAATTATGATAATACATGCACTTCTGCCTACAAAGTGTTACCTTGTAGATAAAGTTGTTCATTAGATTTTTCCCCTCCTGTCAGTCGTATCGAGGCAGATTTGATCTACAGTGACAGTAAATGTCGAGGCCTTCAAGGGAGGATTTATTAAACCCAAAAGGACGTTCCTCACATCTGATTTCTCTTGTGAAGATTTAACACCATGTCTTGGTAGGTTTGCAGGTGTGCCAAGCTTTTCAGATTTAAATTTTTTTTTTGGGGGGGGGGGTTGTAAATCTACATACCACTTTGTGTTGGTCTGTCACATAAAACCCCGATAAAATGCATTGAATTTGGTTGTAACATGACAGTACGTGAAAGGAGTTTCCTCACTTTTGCAAAGTGCAGTATAATATGTCCTATTTTTTTGTTTCAGTCATGCCAGGTCTTGCTGTAAAACAAAAAACATCTCATCACCTTTCTTGGAGGGGATGCCGAATCTGTCCTGTGAGAACAGATGAGGTCAGACTCTCAGTGAGGCTGAAAAAGCTGCTTTCTTTCAAGCAACAGTCTTTTAGTTACTTTCACTTTGATCAGGATCAAAGGCAGTTTTTACGCTTTGATCTGAAACTTAAATACTTTGCATATCAAAGGTGCAATCTCTGTATATAAGTTTTTATGAGAACTGTTTGACCCTTTTTCTCTTGCCTTTACCTCCCACACCTCCTAACGCGACACGTACTCACGCCCCGTCAAACATGAGGAATCTATATATTTGTCAGATATGTTTTAATGTCTGTAATTTCTTTAAAAGTTACCCCTTAATGTTAGTGATCAGGCGTGCTGTCATACTCTGCATATATCCACATCTAACAAACAAGTCAGCGACGTAAGGTTTGCACCTGAACGATGGCTGTTTGTGACTGTCAGTGTGTGTACAGCTTTGGCTTTGAATGTGTTATTCTCGCCTTTAATCCCTTGTAGTATAAATTACATTTTATATATGTATACACTTAAAAGAATGATAGTTATTTATCTATGATCTGAAGAAAGTGTAATTTATTTTCTGTCTTGAGGAGCTGTAGGATTTTTTTTTCTGCTTACAACAGAGTTTTCTGAGGATGTTTTTATTGATATACGGACATTTTTTTATTATACAAAATCAAAAAACAGCGTGGGAAATGTATATGTCAACGTTTCGTTTTAAATAAAACAGATATAATGGATAAATAAAGTTGTGTGAGTTTTGTTCGTTTGCTGCGAAGGAGGGTTTCCATATTTGTCCAAACGGTGGCACCATTGAGTCTCTAAAGTCCTTTTTACAGACTGGTTGTTTTTTAAGACATTTCTCTACTAGAATTATTAAATGTGCCAAAATCTATTATGTATCAATTAAACAACTTTTGGCTTTGGTTTTGCTTTTTTTTTTCTTTCTCAGGCCTCATTGTAGGAGAAGAAATTTAGTTTTCATGAAAATATTTTTGCAAAGAAAACAAATGTTTCCGCCTCAAATTTCTTTATATGACAAAAAAGAAGTGGAAAATGACTTTTGAGGGGCGTAAAAGCTGTTATACTGGAAGGTTTGACAAAGAATATGGCGAATGTTTCCTTTGGGTCTTTAAAAGCATCTTAAGTATCTGCCCCCTCACAGATTTCATCTGTTTTTTTTCTGCTTTTTTGTGTTACTTTATTGTTTTAAATAATCAAACAAATTTTAATATCACCCAATGATAACCTGAGCAATTAAGGAATTTAGTTTTCAAATGAAGATTGAATTTATTAATAGGTGATTTAAACCTACCAGGTCTGTGTCACCTGAGTCTTTTTCTTCACTGGGGAGACGTTTCTTTGCAGAACTATTTTAATACAGCAACTTTGAAGAGTCTTAGAGCATGAACAGCATGTTTAAGTTCATGCCACAGCTTCTCAAATAATAACTTGGACTTTGAGTAGGCCTCTCCAAAAACTTATTTTTTTAAAGAATCCTGTCAAATAAGTGTGGCTGAGCTTAAGGTTGTTAATGTTCCTTTACTTTTCTGATAAAGACCAGAATTCCTCCTGAGTTACTGTAAGTTGTTGTGATCCTAAAGCGACCAGATAGCCACACAGTGCCACACTACCACCACCGTGTTTGACTGTCAGTACGATGCTCCTCGTTCATCATTATGAAATGATGTTAGTGTTACACCCAGTGCACACTTTCCAGAGAGTTGCATTTTTGTTTTCCTCAGCCGACAGAAAATGTCCTGAGGATTGTTAAGATGTTTATTTTGGAAAATGTGAGACAGGCCTTTATGGTCTTTTTGGTCAGAAGTGGCTCCCATGGCTGCCACTTTTTACCAAGTTGCTCTCTTATTGTTGAGACATGAGCATCAACCTTTACTGGTCCAAGAGAAGCAAGCAGTGCTTAGATTTTTTTGCGGGTTGTTTTTTGACCTCCTGGATGAGTAATTGATGCACTTTTGGAGCTATTTTAGACAGCCAGCATCTCCTGTGAAGGTTCTCAGCTGTTCCGTGTTTTTTCTCCATTTGTGAATAAAGATTTCTCCCTGTTGACTGGAGTCCCAAAGCTTTAGAACCCTATCCAGGCTGATATATGTTAACTACACTTTTCTGTTTGTTTTTTGTCTAGTGTTGGATTTGTTTGGATCGGGAGATGGTATGTTGGTTTGTTAGAGCTCTGAGCCTACTTCATGCTGTCAGATGGGTTCTTTTCAAGGGATTTCTTGATGTTTCTGGTCTGTCAGGTATTCAGGACTGAGTGTGGTCATTGGTAGCAAAATCAATCTCAGTTGTCCAAAATAGATTTTCTGGTCCATACGAATACCCTTATTGGGTAAGGGCTCTTTAACCAAAGCAGAAGTGTGTCAGCGGTCGCCATAATAAGTGCTGCCTGAATAGTGCAATCAGTAAGAAAAGGAGCCTGCATGCTTCGTCCTGCAGGTAGTTTAGCCTAGGAACCTCGCGATGTCCCTTACTGGTACTAAGAAGCTATAAGAAATCCCATAATCCTTTGCGTGACATTACGTATATGCAGAGCCCACCTCACTGAAATTAACGAAAATGGCCGGAGAGAAGAGAGCGCATGCTTGTAATTAAATTTTGGAAGGCTGTAGAGCCAGATTTGACTATAATCATCCATGTGCGTTTCCGTCACGTAATGGTGTCTGAACAAAAGGCTGTCCGAAATCAGCACAGCTGTCCTAAGCTCGTATCCTCCCTGCGGTAGACTTCTTACTGTTGAGTCCATGAAAGGTCAATGAACAGGATCTAGGAGCTATAATCAAGGGTATTTGGATGGAGCTAAGCTTTTGTGATGTATTCACTTGTAGTTTCAGCATTAATCAGCTTGGACTACAAAATGTCTCAGAGAAATAAAAATAGCAGATTCGCAAAACTGGCTAACAGGTTTTGCGAATCTGTTATGAACAATTGCAGTAATGTAATTGTTTAAAAATATGATATTCAAATTTTCTGCATTCACAGAGACACCAAGTCCACAACAAAATGCATTTAAGGGCAAAAAAGTTAACTTTTCATGATATGATGATATGATATTAGTATGTAATCACATTAACATCGGCTGATATTAAATCTTGTCAGATAATCTGACACGTTTTAGCTTGAAAAAGCTGAAATACAAAAAAAAAACTATAAGGCAGCAGATTTTTTACATGATAAGTTGTTTTATTGTAATTAAGCTCTGGTATTTTTTGGAGATGTAGACTGAAATATTCCAGATCTCACTGGGCTCCTTTAAATATACAAATATTCATTCATTTTCCAGTAAATCTCATGTTATCGTTCAAAGCAGTTGTAAATGCATTAACCGGTTATTTATTTTACAATCCTACCGTCTCAACATTGGCTAAAGAAAGAAGCTGCTTTGGTTTAGCTCTCCTCCCTTCATGTCACCGACTTGCGTGAGTTGTCGTTTCATGTTTCCCTTCATGCAGGGAGGCTTAACAGGTTTGGTTGCGTGCTGCTCTGCTGCCGGTGAAAGCCGCTCTGGTCCTCTGGGCTCAGCGGGCGTTGCATCACTGCCCCGCTGGGTGTTGGGTTCATGGGAAGCCCCTTGTGATGTGATTTATACATGAAAGGCTGCATGTGGATCATCAGGGCTATACGTTGGAGGACACAGGCTCACAGAGGGAAAGAGGCAAGGCCGGCAGATGGTGACCTTTAGCAATACATTAACATGAACCTAGTGAACCCTTTCACAAGCCTCTCACTCCCCCACTCTCTCTCTCTCTCTCTCTCTCTCTCTCTCTCTCGCTCACTCGCTCTCTCGCTCTCGCTCTCTCTCTCTCATACACACATCAAACATAGGAGAACCGGACGTATAGTTGGTTTGTTTTCTGGAAACACTCTTCTAGACTAGGGTTGCAAACTTCAAGAAACTGGCAAAATGGCGTTCAAACAAGGAATTGCTCTATTCTAGTGGAAAGCATTTAAAATGTTAATCATATGCAGGCTTCTGCGAAAAGACTAAAATGCACAAAAATTTAATGGAATCGGGTTAGAATTTCTTAGTATTTGTGAGTTATGTGTGTACTTGCTCTGTTTAGCCTCTTATTAGTTATGAGTTGTGTTGACTTTTAGTTGGCATGGTTTTCAAATAGTTAATATCTTTCAGTTCTTTTGCTTTGTGTGGACATCTGTAATTGCTTTATTTCTACTTTTGTTCATAAAATTCTCGAGACAATGACTTTGCCTGAATATGTTTCAATTATGTCCATCCTGTCATCTTGACAATGACTCCTTAACAAATAAGGCCGTATCTCAATGAAAAATATATTTCTTTCCAAAGGTTTTTTTTTTTAGGTATACCTATTTTTCACAATATTCTCCATTGTGTTTTGCGCTTTTTGTCTAATCTTTTTTTTCTTCTTCTTTTATTTATTTTTATTTTTATTTAGGTCAAATTTAGATAGTTTTTGAATCGTAAGAACAAGATTTTTTTTGCCATTACTGTAGATTCAAGTGTTGTTTTCATTTCTCAAGCAAGATTATTTTTTTTTTAACTCTGTGATGTTCAAATCCATTCCTTCTTTTCTGGATATAAATGGATTTATAGCTAGTTTCTCTCTGATAAAATAGTCCCAGCTCTTAATTGGCTGTTTGACTGAAGGCTTTAAGGTGCATATATATACTACGTATATACAGTCATATTCAATAAATTAGAATATGCGTTGCGATTAGGCTCATTTGTCAAATTAAATGTATCTTTTGAAAATAACATCCTTTAAGCAAGTTTTAAACATACTGTATCAATTTTTTTTTTTTCATTGGTTTGGTGTAATATTCTAATCTTAAATGTCATGTTTTCATTATATGCAAGGAAAAAACATTATTGCTATTAACAGAAATGGGAGCTTTAAAACATCAATCCGTGAGTAATTAAAGTACGTATGTGTATAACTTAGTTAATTGGGCTACTGAAACAGACTTTTTGATCGTATTAAAATGTATTATGAAGGGAAGTGAGTGAAATTGAAAAGCTATTACTGCCGGTGAAGGTGATTAGTGACATGGAAACTTGAATCTTCTGGAACAGAGTGAGCCCTGATCTGAGGAGATGAGGAAAAAGGACTAATGAAGACTGAGATGAGTACACAGAGATCTAAATAAATAAACAGAGAGAAGAATTTGCAAAGGGCTAAAACCCATATGACAATCTAAATGTATAGTTAAAGAAGAGAGCTTAAATCCAGGAAGATCTAAAGACCAAATATAAAACTATGAAATGCCTAAAGATACAAAACTCAAAATAATCAGAATACTAAACCCAATTTCAAAGATCATGACGATGACACATCTGTGTATAACAGAACCCCTGTTCTGGTCTCACTCCACTGGTTTCCTGTGCATTTTAGAGTTCATTTTAAAATTCTTAATTTTGATTTTAGATGTTTGAACGATCATGCCAAGCCATACCTGAACTCTGAGATTTTACGTCCCTATTTACCTTCTCAGTCACTCAAGTCAACCAAACAGCTGCTCCTGCAGGTACCAAAGTCCAGGAAGACGCACAGAGAGGGCAGGAGCTTTTCTACTGCTGCTCACCTGTGTAATAACCCACCCCTTCCCCTTAGAGAGGCTCCCTCAATGCCTACTTTTAAAACTTATCTGAAACCCCATTTTTTATTCTTTGGCTTTCAACCTCAGTGAGACTTGGTTTGACCTTGTTTGCTTCAATTGGTTTTGTTGTGTTAAATTATATATATATATATATATATATATATATATATATATATATATATAGAGAGAGAGAGAGAGAGAGAGAGAGGAGAAGAGGAGAGAGAGGAGGAGAGAGAGAGGGGAGAGGAGAGAGAGAGAGAGAGAGAGAGAAAGAGAGAGAGAGAGAGAGAGAGAGAGAGAGAGAGAGAGAGATTAGAGATATAGATAGATAGATGATTGCACTCTTTCAATGTTCAAACCATCTATCTGCATTCAAATGTTTCTTCTTTTCAGTTTATAGTCAATAAACAGACTTGCCATGAATCTTTGCGAACACAGAACATAATATTAAAGAAAGAACATCTTTGAATTTTTTACTACCGAATGAATCCTTATCTTAAAGGGCGGCTTACCACCTCGCTATACATAAAGCCCTTGTGTAGCTCGATGTTTGCCTTTTTTTTTTTTTTTTTCAAAAGTGCAGCGCGTAAAGTAGGCCAACTCCGTCCCCGAGCTATCTCGCTCTACCCTCCGTCACACTCTTCGCTCTGTGAGGGTGTGAGCGTGATTTCGGGGCTCGGGCGTGAGCAGCTGTGTGAAGCAGTCGTGACGGCGTGATCGTTGTCGGCGGCGCGCTTAAGCGACGTTTCAGCACCAAGGCCAGGGCTCGCGGCGAGAACAATGAGCCGCTTCGCGCGCCGTGTCACCCAGGGACCGTCCCCCACCACAAGTAACCGCAAAAATGAGATGAGTGAAAATTATTTATTTTTTAAAACTAGAAAACACGCGCAGCTCAACAAATTAGAATATCATTCTACATGTATTATTACAGTTTTTTAATAAAAAAATTAATTTAGGATTAACATGGATTTATTGTATAAGTGATATAGTATATAAAGCATTGATTTAGTGTTGATTTCCTTTATATCAGATAAATAAAAAAATACATATAGACAATAAGAAAGAAATGTTAATGGAAAATTGAGTGGAAGGGAAAAGTATGAGTGGATGTAAAGCTAATGGCCTTCAAGAGTTTGGTACACAAAACGTGTACAGCAGTTAGATTTAGGCTCCGTGTTACATGAACCCCCCCCACAAACAGATGTATTCAGGGTATGGGCTCCAAGTGTTGGATTTTTGGAGATAAGTACCTCTTGAACCAGAGATGTTAATTAGAGATGCACCAATCCAATACCCGGATCAGATATCGTCTCCGATAATGGCTAATTAGCTGGATTGGATATTGGATGAATGATTCCCATCTAGTCAGTTCTTTTTTTTATTATTAATATTATACACAGCGCTACATTTACAGAAATCTAGTCTCTTCAATTCTATGTCTACAACGGCTGTTAAGTCATCACGCGCAGCAGCTAGGGATGAGTAAACACAGAGCAACGTGGAGCCGGGCCAAGTCTATAGTTTGGAAACATTTCAAACTTGATACAAGTCCAACTACAACATCCAATATATGCAACGCAAATGTTGCGAGGGGTGGTGATAAAGTTGGTAAATTCAACACCACAAACATATCAAGATATGTGGTTAATTCATTTAACGGTACCATTGGCTCAGTATCGGTTATCAGCTCAGGTGTCGTATCTGATTGCATCGGAAAAAACTGGATCGGTGCATCTCTAATGTTAATTTCTTACCTGGGCTAAGGAGAAAAATGCATTTGCTCAGTAGACTAAACTCTTGTTTTCAGATGAAGGTACATTTTGTATTTTATTTCAAAATCAAGGTCCCAGAGCCTGGAGTAAGAGAGGAGAAGCAAAGAATACAAAACTGGTTGCGGTCTAGTTTGCAGTTTCCACAGTTGGTGAGGATCTGGGTAGCAATGTCGTCTTTTGGTGTTGTTTTATGTTTTTCATTTTTTTCTTTTTCTTTTCCAGGTTGAAAGACAGTGTCGCCATGTGCTGGGGCATTTTAGCACATTTTATACTTCCCCCTGCAGACAAGCTTGATTGGGATTCTGATTTCACATTCCAATACAGCTTGACACATTCCCACACTGCTAAAAGTGCCAAAATCTGCTTTGACGACTATGGTGTTGTTGTACCTCATCGGCCTGACAGAGAATATATGTCAAAAGAAACATGTTAGGCCAGACCCACCAATCCAGATGAGCTGAAGGCCGCATTGTGCAGTGAGAAGGTTGCACTGAGAATAATTTATACAAAAAGATCTCTGACTAAATATTAAATGCATGGACATACTTAGAATTTCATATTTAGAATATTCTTTACTGGTCTTATGCAACATTTCTAGCATTCCAAACAAGCCGAATTTTGGGTTTTCATTAGTTGGAAAAAGTGTCCTCAGTTCCCCCAAAGTATATTGGGTGTTGTTAAAACAAGACGTGAAGTTACACAGTGGCAAATATAGCCATGTCCCAGCTATTTCAAAATTTGCAGGCATCCAATTAAAAATATTTGGCAAAAAAAACAACAACAAAGTTGATCAATTTGAACGCTAAATATCCTGTCTTTGTAGTGGAGCTATTTAACTAAATATACAGTAGGTTAAACAGGATTTGCTAATAATTGTCTTCAGTTTTTAGTTTCATAAAACGTCCCAACTACATCGGGAGATGGAGGTTGTACTATTGCTGATTTAATAGCTTAGTGACTCGGAGGAGGTGGGGGGAAAAAAAAAACCTTCCGTGTGTTTTCGTGTTTGCTTCGTGAACGTATTTATTGACGGTCCCTTGGAGATACGTCACACGCAAGCCAGCGGCAGCCTTGGTTACAGGAGGGGGGCGGGGCCTAGCGAGCGCGGAGGGACACCGGTCTCAGTGGGACGTGAGAGAAGATCCACAACCGTTGGACAGAAACGGGAAGAGGGACAGCTGGAGAGACAACTGTCCCCCTCATCACGGTGGGAACAATACCGTCGAGGCTGAAACACGAGACTAGGCAAGCTTAAACAATTATAAGTTAGTTCAATTAAAAATATATATATATATATATATATATATATATATATATATATATAACAGCAACAAAGAAACAAAACAGTTCGGTCATCAAGTAGAAAATCAAAAGTGATCTTCCACTTTTTTTTTCTGGTGACATTTTCTCTCCACCGGTTCTGCCGAGAAGCTGTCAGCCGCCACGACTCTTCATCTTCCTCCTTTCAGGATCGCCTTTGGCTGTTTGTTTGTTTGTTCACTTGTTTATTTATTTATTCATATTTTTTTTTTTAAACACGAACAGTCGAGCCGGTTGTAGTAGCTAGTATCAGCGAGGAGAAAGGAGGAGGAGGAGGAGGGACAGAAGCGCGGCTGGGCACAAAGAGCGGCGAGCATCCAGAGAGAGGAGGCTGGCGGACGGGACGGAGAGCGGAGCGGAGCGCTGAGGACAACAACGGGGGACTCCAACCGAGAGGCATCCTTGACTTATTTCCTGATCCACACGGGCTCCATGAGGGTGACTTACTGACGGTGAGAGCTTCTCGTGGGTGCCGTGGGCATTGTTTTGTTCTAAAGGGGGGGTCTGTGTGCATGTATACGCCGTGTGTACATTGAGAGGGGGTCGGACAAAGAGCCCCATGACATCCGTGTGTATGCTCTAACCTACAGCTGCCTAAACAAAGAAACTGCTCCGGCGCAACCATTGCCATCCGTCCTCATTCATTTCCTCTTTTTTTTTTTTTTTTTTTCATCAACAGGAACCCCCCCAACACCGTTTATCAACCCATAAAATCAGGTGATTTTTTTTCTCTCTCTTTTACAGATATTTTATTTTCATATATGTGTATTTAATTGGAGGGAAAAGCGTCATTGTTGTTTTTTTTGTCCTGATTGGCTAATTAACATTTGCATAATTGTTTTCCCAGAAGCTAACAGAGCCCTTTGTCATCATACGTTCTGCTCAAATGTGTTTATTTTTGAACGATTTATTGAACAGATTTACACCTTTACGAAAAAAAATGTTTATGTTTTTTAACCAACACATTCGTTTAAAGGAAATACCCTGATGCTATTTTAGATATAAGCGGCATTTTTTTACTAAATTGTATTTTTTTTTTACAGTTTTGCACTTATTTCTTTATACTGAAAATCCACAACGAAGTAATTTTATGAAAGTCCTAAAATCTAATTTTAAATGTTTTTTCTCTGCTTTTTTCCATTATGACTTGTCCAGCAACAGCTGCTCCCCTCCAGAAATACCTGCTCCTGATCTGCTCACCGGACCCCCACCGCCCCCCCACCACCACCGCCCCCCCACCCCCCAACCCTCAGGCCCAGCAGCCATCACCTCCACTTTGTACCGATGAAGGAGGCCGACGCCATCAAGTTGTTCGTGGGGCAGATTCCTCGGAATCTGGAGGAGAAGGACCTCAAGCCCATTTTTGAGCAGTTTGGCAAGATCTACGAGCTGACCGTGATTAAGGATAAATACACCGGGATGCACAAAGGTGGGTCTCACCCACTCACGGTAAACAGAGCAGGGAGACAGACGAAATGACAAGAGGGAGACAGGAAACGGAGGGCTGGATAGGTAGACGTGTGACAGCGGAGGGAGTTGCATGGGTGGATTTTTCTGAGGCAGCTGTCAGACGTGTCCATGGAAACTGTCACAGCCCCTCGCGGCTTCATCTCCCGTTATCGCCACGGTGTGAGATCACGAAGACAGTCAGGCAACCTCGCTTTTAGTGTGTGGAGCGAGGGAAGGGGCGGTTATCGTGCAATTCATCGTTAACGCAGGAAAAACAGTCGTCATGTTAGTAATTCGGATTTAATCGGGGCGAGCTCTGGGTCTGCAGACCACCAAAACTGACCGGGTGGCTGGGGTTGTTCGTTCTGCTGCCTGAGCTGTATCTTTCTTTCCATAAGAGCTTAGTTAGTTTAAAATATGTTTGGCTGCAGGTATTTCATATTGTTTAGCTGTGAAATTGACAGTGATGGTTGTTACAACCTTCTCTTCACCCTCTTTGTCATTATCCCAGCCAATGGCACAAATGATTGTGATCATTGGCTGAATCAACTGGATTTGGCTAAATATATTCATGTATGCTGAACATTTAGCAGAAATTTGCCAACGTGGTTGCTAGAGATGCAGTGATTTGGGTTTTCTTGGCCAATACCAATGTCCAATTTTCTTTCAGGTATGACCTTTGGACTATAACTTTGATTGATTGATTTTTTTTTTTAAGGACAAGATCACAAAGGGAAATGTGTACTCTAAGCTGTTTGATGGGGGTAGCAGTTTTGCATCTGGCAGAAAATGAATGAATTGCAAGATCATCCCCATTTTTTGCTTCAAGGCACATACCGTAACATTTATCAGATTTATTTATTTATCTTCAAAAAAGATTCTGATGTATTTATGGACCTAAAATGGTTGGAAGGCCATCTTGCCATCACTCTGGCTGCACCGCTCTATAACATTGACATTACATCCAGGCAGAAGAAACATGTTGGTCAAATTAAAATGAATATTTAAACCTAAATCTATCAGGGGAATAAACAAAGTCCTAGACTTTGTTTTTTCGTAATTATTACAAAGGTATCTTTTCTTCAATGGTTGTAAACTAAGTAGAATCCAAGAGGTGCCTCACTCAGAAATTTAAGGGAAGTTTTTTTTTTGCAGGTTTCTGTAAAGCTCTAACCTGCCAAACCCAATTTCAGCTGATTCTGTATTCTCTTTAAGATCCGTAATTAATAGTGTTCAAAATATTTCTATCTCGTCTGAATGCCGCAAGCAGTCATTAATAAAACATATATTTTAGGAGCAGAAGCAACTTCCCAATGTGTCTTTCAGAGGGCAGTCACGCTAAAACAGAATTTTGCTCCTTTAAAACTAAGATAAAAGCATTTTGAGCTGACTTTCGAACATGAATATCCAAATAGGGACTTGTGCGGTAACATTATTAATTGAAAACATCAGTCTCTGTTTGTATCCTCCAGAGATTTCCGACCATTCCCTTAACTTGGAGATTGACAGTAGACTGCCAACGTTTTGAAACCCAGCATGTTTTCATGACAGACAGAAGCTGAAAGCTCAACAGACCAAAGCAGATCAAATTTCCTATGCTACGTTCATGGTTACCTTTTATCTGCTGAAGTCGGCTCCAGGTCCTTTGGAAATCGGATGAAATGTCGGCAAAAGCAGGTGCAGATTAAGGTCCTTCGGCACGATGTCTCTGAAAGTCATGACCAAAACTGCCAAAAAGCAAAGCAAGTGAGATAGCTTGCACTCGCTGAGATCTAGTTCTCTGTGATGACAACCTGACGGAAAAGCCATCATGACTCCATAGGAGAGACAGATTTCTTTAAAATAGGTCTTTACGGCTTTTTTCTTCTTCTGACCTCATCCCTAAACACCTTGCACTGCAAAAAGGGAAGTCAAACTAAGTAAAATCCTCTTCAAATGACTGTATTTTTCATTGATTTGAGCTGGTAAATTAGACTATTTACCAACGGAATAAGATTTTTGCACTTAAAATAAAAACAATTCATCTCCATCATCTTATTTCAAGTGCAGGATGTCTAATGATCTTATTTTAGGGGTAGAACTTCTCATTCCATTGGCATATAGTCTTATTTAGCTGATCAAATCAAGGAAGAATATACTAATTTTAAGCAAATTTAACTTATTTTTAGTTCCCTCTTTGCCGTGTGGGGATGTTGAAAACAGCTGCCTTTGACTCTTCTTCCCATAGTAACAACTTCCACACTGAAGAAGGTTGTAGTTCGCTCCGACCTGCCACCGCTTAGACACGTTGGGTTTACCGACCAGAAAAACGATTGGCCTTACGAGTTACCAACCAGACAGTCACCGGTCAGCAGTGGCTAAGCTGAAAATCAGCCAATTCCGACCATCAGTCGATTTCTCGGTTCATCTCTATGTAATACCCTCTCTTTTACACAATCAAACACACAGCCTTGCACACGCAGTGACCAGGGGTCCTTTCGGTTACATGAACCAGATTAGTCCATGGGCTCCAATCAGTGTAATGGGCCTGTAAGCCTGGGTGACACAGGGGAAAGAATTTGTTGTTTTGAGAATCCCCCCCCCCCCCCCCAGCCACAATAAGCCCCTCTTAAAAGCAATGAGATGGACTTTGAAGATCCGTGTGTGTCTGTGTGTGTGCCGGCGCATCTTAATTGTTCCTCGCGTCCTTTTCTTCCTCTCCTGTTTGGTTGAGTCGCACCGAATTCCTCGGATTTACACTCTGTGTGAATTAAACTCTTTAATCTGCTTCTATGTAAGTCGGTGTGAGATGTCAGAGTGGATGCTAACCTGATGCTAATCTCGTTGTCTTGTGTGCTGGCGACAGGTGTAGTAAACAGCTCTACTATCCGCTCCTCCCTCACACTCTCAGGCACAGGTACCTGCAAAAATAGAGAACTAAAAGTAAGCTAAAATTTTCTTAAAATGAATGTATTTGTCCTTGATTTGAGCAGGCCAGTGCAAGAATGGAATAAGGTTCTGGCACTTAAAGTAGGAACAACTAATCTCATTTCAAGTGCAGTATATCTAGTTATCTTATTTTAGGGGTCAAGATACTCATTCCATTGGCAGATAATCTTATTTACCTGCTCAATTCAAGGACAAATACATTCATTTCAAGAAAATTTTACTTACGCTTAGTTCCCTGTTTGCAGTGAGCACATAGGGGCGCAGACAAAGGAACTAGAAATAAGTAAAAATGTTCTTAAAATCAGTGTATTTGTCCTTGATTTGAGCAGGTAAATAAGATGATTTGCCAATGGAATAAGACTTTTGCGATTAAAATAGGTACAATTCATCTCCATCCTCTTATTTCAAGTGCAGGATGTCTAATTATCTTATTTTAGGGGTCAAAATACTCATTCCATTGGCAGATAATCTTATTTACCTGCTCAAATCAAGGATAAATACACTAACTTTAAGAACATTTTACTTATTTTTAGATCCATTTTTGCAGTGTATTAGATGATGTCTGGAGTCGAGTACCTGTTACGTTTACCAAGATTTTTCATTATCTTGAACAAACGGCGTCAGCTCAGAGAAGGCAACAGTAACAGGAAATGTTTAACCGGTTTGCTTGGGGGGGGAGATGCAGAAATAGAAATAAAAGAAACGCTCATTTACTAACCTCCTGTACCTGCGCCCCCCTCCAACCCCCGCCCTGTTTTCCCCTCTTTTTTGCCTCTCTCTCTCTCTTTTTGACAGGATGCGCGTTTCTGACGTACTGCGCACGAGAGTCGGCCCTGAAAGCCCAGAGCGCTCTCCACGAGCAGAAAACACTACCAGGGGTACGTGTGCAAAAAAAAAAACAAAAAAAAAAACAAATAGTCCTAAACACACAATTCCCATGACACCAGGCACCGCTCAACTTACACAACCATACGCAGCCATACGCGCAAGTCTTGCATGTATGTGTTCGTATTACAAATACCAGCCCTCCACCTAAATACATATACATCTACCATGCAGACAAATACACACCGGGGCTCACTTCAGTGTGTGTGTGTGTGTGTGTGTGTGTGTGTGTGTGTGTGTGTGTGTGTGTGTGTGTGTGTGCAGTTCAGCTCCCATTAGTAACACAGTGACATAACCCAGCAGCCGGCAGGCGTCTTGCTGCTAAGGACAAACACTCCCCCTCTCACTGGAGACATATAGGGTACTCCATGAGCATTATCATCTTCATTTCTCTATGTTTCACTGTCACTCCATCTCACCGTCGTTCCCTCTGTTAGCCCCCCCCCGGTGATAGCTGCCGTCTAGAGAGTGTGTGTAATTAATGTGACCATTCCCCTTTGTCTCATCCCCGGCTCCCTACAGTCGCTCTGCTGAGGGATTGTGAGCAATGACTGTGCAGGGTTAGGACACTGTTCATTATGGAGGGGGCACTGTGCAAGAAGAGTGTCTGTCTCATAGGCTGCAGCTCTCTATCTTTAGCTCTTCCCTTCTTCTTCTTCTTTTTTTTGCTCTGACCTGATTTCCAGGTATCTTGTTTGGGATATTTGGATCAGGCTTTTTTGTGTGTGTGTGGCTTGTACAATTGCATGTTTCTTTGATGTTTGACTGATTCCAATATTTTATTGAAAGGACTAAAAACGCATGAAAGAGAACAGAAATGTAGAAGCCAACAGAAGATGAAAGAATAACAAGATTATCCCTGTTTGTATGTCAAAACACAGGAATTGGAAAGGAAATGTAGGATTTTTCTATATGTAACTTACCAAGGGAAAACTGCTCTGTCCATGTTTAAGATAAGATAAGCTAAGATAAGATAAGCTTTATTGATCTCACATTGGAGAAATTCACATGTCACATCGGCTCAGTGATCAGTAGTCATAGGAAAGAGGAGTCAAGTAGGACGAGGTGCATCAAATATATACACAGTATGTCCTCGTTATACTATGGATCAAAAGGAGTAGGTAAGAAAAAGCAAAAAGAAAGAAAAAAATACAAAAAGAAATAAGGCAGACGATGTCTTCTGTACTGTGTACTTATACGCGTGTTTATTGACATATATTCGGGTGTGGTAGCAGCAGAAGTCGCTTCTTTCAGGATTATTGCACAGTGTATTAAATAGAATTGCACATTAGTTATTGCATGTTGGTTATTACAGTTGCAGTTATAATTACAGTTATTGTTACAGTTATTTTGCAGCATTGTATAATCTGATGGCAGCAGGGATGTTTCAGGGCAATTTACTGGTGCGTCATTATTAAACATCGTTTCCACATTTATGCTCTTTTACACAAGGGGTTAAACTCAAAACTGAGGGTACTAGAAGGCGAGATGTAAAGATGCAAGTCATTTAGGGGGTGAAAAAAGGCCCTTTTCCCTGTCTTATCTAAGTTCGGATTCGCAGCAATTACAACAGAGTAGTTAGTGTGCCTCGGCCGTTTTCTGCAAGCCCCTCGTTCTCATTTTCTCCGTGTTGCCTTGCAACCGATCGCAGTTTCAGTTCCTGCACCTTCTCCGCAAGCTGGAGCGTTGATAAGATCTCTGTGAGAAAATTGTTGAAGGAGAGCCTGAGGAGAGGACGTGGGGGAGGGGGGAAATGTTCTCACACATATGAGCCCAGATCCCTGCATGCATGCATACATGCACACTTTGCGCCATCATGGATGCTCTTTCATGTAGCTGGAGAATGCCTCTGTCAGATATAGATTTCTATAAAGACGATATGTTCAAAGATTTGTGGCCTGATTTACGTTTTTTTTTCTTTTTCGCCTAACTTTGACTTCTCAATACCGATTTAAAGGGCCTACATCATGAAAACCCCACTCTTTGTTTAAACTTTTAGCTATTTTATGATGCTGATTCTTCATGCCCAGAGTAGCATTGTGCTTGATTTATCCATGCCTACATACATGCATACATACATTAGCGCCATCATGCATGCTTTTTCGTGTAGCTGGAGAACGCCTCTGTGTTTGCACATACCCACTCACCTTTACTAGCAGCGTGTTTATAATGACATTAATCCAATTAGAGGCTGCTAAGACGTTTGACCTCTCTGCATTTAGAACACCTCGCTGCAGTCCGCTGTTCGGTTCGTATTTTCCCCCCCGTGCTGCCATTTGTTGTTTGGGTTATCGTTTTAACTCTCCGCCGTGTTTTAGTTCATCCTTTTCCGCTTGTGATCATCGGTCAGAGTTGTATGGAGACATGCTTCACACATGGACAGTTGCAGCATATTTTCCAGATAAACTGTATCAATTATTGTAAATATAAAGATGAAGGATTAGCTTGGGGGTTGGGGGGGGGGGGGCTTCTAGAGAGACTGACTAAGAAACCCAGCGTGTCACTATTGCAAGCCCCGCTCCCTTTGTGCTAAAATATCATGTTTTTGGCTTTTTAGAACGAAAGCCTAAACTTTTGATGAAAACTTTCTTTTTGAGTATTCTCAGTATGTTCTGTCTTTTTAGGTTTATAGGAAGGTTTAAGTATTTTTAATCACAATCATTTGCAAATAAGAATGTGGGGGGAAAAAATTACCAAGATAATATTTTGGTGCTCACAGCTCACTCAAAGCATATACATATTGTATCGTTGTTATTTGGTTATTTTCATTAAAATCCCGCTAATCCTAATTGTATGCCGTCTTGTCCTGAAGTTTGCCGCAGTATGCCTTCACTTCGAGGCAGTATGCCTTCACTTCGAGGTATGAAGTTCAGACAATTGTGGCCAGTTGACGATTTCCATTTTCTTTTGCCTAACTTTGACTTCTCGATAATGCTCTACAGGGCCCATATCATGCTAAATCAACTTTTTTGAGCTTTTAACTATGTTATAATACTATTGCTTCAATAAAATCATGCCCAGAGTTTTATTTTTGATTCATGCATGTCTGAGTAATTCTCGTGAAAGCAACGAAATTAAGCCGTACTTGTGGCCAAAAAAGTAAACAATATAAAAGGTGCTTCAGAACGTCCTTCATGTTCTTTGCTGGGATCAAGCCCACGTTGGGTGGGAGTTTTACTCCCTCCCCTTCGCCCCCTCCCCACAGACAATTGTACCCCAGTGTTGGTGCAGGAGTTAGAGAGTTCATCCTATTGGCAGGTTGCTGGTTTGAGCCCATGCCACGACCGTCTCAGTTGTTGTACAAGCCATTTGCCGTTTATTGCTATAGTCTACGTAGAGCATTAATTATAGCCGCCCCCTCCAGTAATTATATACCTTGAAGGCGCCCCCTGCCCAGTGAACAATATGCTCCATGAACAGTACCGTGAGGCAGAGCGCTATTATTTCTGCTCAGAGTTGAGACGAAGTGGCTCTTTTAGCACCTAATCTACACAGCGACAGCAACGGCTCTTTTTTTATACCATGCAAGAGCAACTCTAGGGCGACCCCACATGGGGAGAGGCGGTGTTGCAGACAAGGCTAACGTCTTTCTTCCGGGCAGGAAAAATAGTACAAGAAAACAACAAATATTTCATAACGAATGAATACGCCATAGAGCCAAAGGTAATATTTCATCAAATGCATACCTACAGATAACCTTGGAGGGCTCAACAAGCATAATATAGACCATTTAAACTCTTAACTAGCTCTTTCCTTTTATGTAGCTTCTTCTGACTTTTATGTGTCCTCTACCTTCATCGATACTGAAAACAGCTAACTTCTTGGCTCAGTAGCATCATCCACACTGAACAGAGTTATTAGCTCAACCTAGTATTGTTTTTCTATGGTTATTTCGCTAAACCGGAAATTATCAGCTTTTTGAGTTGCCAACCAGCCAATCACCGGCCAGGTCTGTTCAAGCGGATAATTTGCTTATTTCAGTCACCAGTACATCTGTACTTTGAAGTATAGATTTAATTTGTTTACTCCAACCTAAAACACCACTGCTGTATGTCCTGAGGTTTTATTCTGCCGTAACCTCCCACTACCCAACTTCGTCTCTTTTCTCTTCCCTCGCTGCTCTTGCCTGCACCTGTCGGCCTCTGTTGCTTTCCTTGAGAGGATTTTGAAGTGACTTTCACTTCGTTTCACACTCCTGGCCATTGTCCCATCCTTTTCTTTCCCTGTGACATGCTTTCCCCCAACCCTCAAGATCCTTCGCCTCATTCCATTATATTTCCTTTTTCTCTTTCTGAGACCCCCCCCCCCTCTCCCCACCCGTCCCATGTTCAGCTCCTCCCCTCCTGTCTTCCAGTCTACGCGTACCAGTAGGATATTACAGGATGTTCTCCTCACTTCCCCCAATCCATTCATTTCACGGTATCCCCACTCCCATCCCTCCCCTCCCCACCTCTTTTCCCGTCCCACTGTCTTCTACTCGCATTTTTCCTCTCGCTGCACGCTCGCAATTTCTGCTCAGATTCCCAATTTCACAGTCATTTATGGCAACTCTTCTCTAGTCGTCCTCGCTACACCAGTCTTCCTCAATACTTCTCCTCCCCCCCACCTCCCCCACAGTTCCTCTAGCTCTCATCTCATTTCCTTTCCTCTTGATTAGTTGACCCCTTTGACCGTTTCACTCACCCCACCCCCCAACCCCCCCTCCACACCACCACCACCAAATCCCCTCCCCCTTTCTGCTCATCTTCCAGCAGCTCTGTTCGTTCGGCTCTCAGACGAGTTTGCTGCAAACTTTGCTCCGTTTACACATTCTGGATTCGACGTGTATACAAAAAGCTTGAATCTGAAGACGATTCTAAGAAGCAGGAAGCCGAGCAACATCAGGCTAAGCGTGAAAGTTTAACAGAAGAGCAGCGTCCCTCCTGTACAGATGTGTTTGTGTCTTGTACAGTAGTTGCTAAGCAATTAAAAGGCTCTTGTAGCAATTTCTTCCTGTTTAGCTGTATTCAGATTAATCCATGTAAGCGGTAGAAAACAAAAGAGGTGTGCTCTGTCTCAAATCTCCCTGCTAGCCTCTGCAGAGCGGGAGATTCTCCAATTAGAAATGAAGAAAAAAAGTACAGAGGGACTGAGAGCGAGATGAACAGATGGCCTTATCGGAGCGTCCTGTGCCTTTTTGTTTGGTTTGAATTCAGCGTGAGAAGGCAGGAGGAAGCACATCATGGGAAGAACAGGGGTTACACGGCTTTAATAAAAGTAGAAGAAAATAGACAGCACAACCAAAATTAAGCCCTGTAGCTTCCAGATGTTTGTATTAGATGCGTCCCAGAGTTTTCCTCAGGGAGGCATTCACACAAACATGCTTGGGAAGCGTGAATGACGCATCAATACTGGAATCATAAAAGTTGGTCGCAGGAATGTGTTTTTGGTTTAAAGTTTAAACAAAACCAATAAGACGATGCCAGTGAAAGGCGTACCTGAGATAAAATACCGTTTGTGTCGCACGGTTGCAAGTATACACATGTAAAGTTGTTGGTACTGGGACTTTAACCTGAGTCATGATCTTTAGGACTAAGGCTGCCTCATCAGGATCAATATGTGCCCACTATTAATAACGGGGATAGATCCATTATGCCGTGGGCCTGTTTCTCTTCCAAAATCCCTAGGAGCCTTGTTGGAGGGCATGAACTCTTTTAAATAGCAGGAAATTAAAAACATAAATCTGGTGGACTATACCAGTAAACTGAAAAGGGGGTTGTCATTGAGTCTTTTAACTTGGCAGACTTATAATCAACCTTCTTTCACGGCCATTTTAAGACCTAACTGTTGTAGAAAATTAGTTAGAGGCGTACTAAAGTCATAAAAAAATATTTCATTAGCATGAAAAACTCACCTTTTTCAGTCTCAGCGTGGAACGTGCATTCTCAACAGAATCACAGATGCTAGTTAAATAAGTGTGCAAATAAATGTTAAATAAATAACCCAAATAAAACACATGCCTAGTAGCATGCTAGCCACAGCTAATCACACAACATTAACAGCTAACAGCAGTAATACGTTTAATGTATTAAATTAAAGTATGAACATGAAGTTTAATTTATTAACCTGTCATAATTCATCATGAAGACGAGAGTGTCGGTCCTCAACATGTTTAGCCAGGTTTGCTGTGCTGCTTGACTTTGTTTCCACCACTTTAAAGCACTGTTTGGTCACAGGCTTATCAAGATATTTGGGTTTCCCTTCTTCGTTTGCCTCATACTAAAATATTTAGTATTGATACTTTTGACAACCCTAGTATTAACAGCAGGAGTACCGACACTATTGGCGCCAGTGATTTAGTAAGAAACAACAATTATTTCTTAACACGGGATTTTTTTGATGCCCACTAAATATAGTTTCAGATATGAAATGTTGAACTTTTCTAAAAAAAAATTTTGCTTGAGAAGGTGCTGCTATATTGAAAGATTATATTTTAAGGTTGTTGTCCGTTTGTTTTTTTTTTACAGATTTTACTGAAATTATCTTTTATACGTATCATTAGCGTTGACACATATCTCTACATCTGTGCATGTGCAGCTAATATTGCAAGTGTGAGTCATCGATGGTTAAAAGTTATGTATGTCTGGTTTTTGTGCGTTGCTAGTTTGAAGGGATGTTGGGCAGTAGCCTGGGTGTCAGGTCAGAGGTCAAGGCTTGGTGTAAAGGTGGCGGTCCGTTGGAGAGGCTGCTGTCAGAGCAGTAAAACATTCCTTCCAGGCAGTCGTGACATCCGCCGTAAATATTAGCTTTACATAGTCTGCTGCAGTTCATTAGGCGGAATAGCAATGTCTGCTTTTCTGTCCTGTTTTTCTTCTCTGCTCCGGACAACCATCGGAAAACAATATCAAGAATTTATCTAAATTGTTTGCATGTATACATTTACTCATTTCAAAGAATGTTACAGCAGTTGCAGAGCCTTACAATGCTATTGTTGCACCTTGTCCTTTGTCCTGTACAACAATTCATATTTTTGGGATTTTATGTGATAGACCAACACGCTGTAGCATATAATTGTGAAATGGAAGCAATTTTTTTGCAAAGCAATAATTTTTAAACACGTAAGAGAAATCTGAGAAGTGTGGCACGCCTTTGTAATCACACCCTAACGTCCAGTGCAACCTGTTGCCTGCAGAAGTCGCCTGGTTAGTAAACAGAGTCCACCGGCTCTGTAAGGGCTGCAGAGAACATTAGTGTCCACGAAAAACAAGGAACACACCAAACAGGTCCGGGGTTAAGTAGCAGAGATGTTTAAAAACAAAACAAAGAGTATAGGACATCCCCAAACCTGCTTTTCATATATGTGGTCTCTCAAAGCTGCACGGCCATCCACCTGTACGTACGAGCAGAGCATCGAGGGGCCCGATCAAAGTCCAGACCAGACCTGAATGCAATTTAAAATCTGTGGCAACATTTCAAAATTTCATCCACTCCTCTCCATCCAGTCTGAGTGAGCTAAAGCAGTTTTGCAAAGAAAAAGGGGGCAGGAACATAATTTGAAATTCTCAGTTGGCACTACTTTGTGTGTGCCCATCAATTAAAATCCAGATAAAATACAATAACGTGAGTTTAGCCAAACCGGTCATCCCTCAACGGGTAACTTCAGTGCAATAATGATTCATAAAATAAACATAAAATAAACTGTCCTTATCGGCCTGTCAATCCAGCTATCCCTCTTTTTTTTTTTCTTAAGCTGTACTTCCCTCCCATCCTGGTTAGGTTTTAACCTCATATCTGCCTGCAGCCGTTATCCGTCTCTCCATCTCTTCATGGCTTACCGTTGTCGTATTTCCCCCACATATCTTTCCTCTTATCTCTTCTTTTGTTCTCTGCTGTTAATATCGCTCTCTCCCCCCATTTAATCTGCAGCCTCTTTGTGTTTATCTCTGCCTTCATCTTCTGTGCTGCTTCACATACGACTGTTTCTACATGCGCACACGTGTGTACATCCTTGGCACACACACACACACACACACACACATCGGTTTAATCATGCTGGCATCCGCAGATCTGAGTATAGGTGAAATTAAAGTGTGATAAGCAGCTTACCAGGTGTGTGTTGTCATGCTTCACTGCTCTCCAGGCAGCATTTTGCTCCCTGTTTTTTGATTAGAGCCAAAACTGCGCATTCACACACACAAACACACACACAACACACACAAGCGCAACCCTTGTGTTTCCCATGACACTCTCTGTGCTTATAAATGATTAAAAAGGGAGCAGTGCCACAAGATAAGCTGTTAGCAATAAGTGTTACAGCAGAGGATCGATATGGTTATTAAAAAATAATAACAGTTTGTAGTTTTTTTTTTCATATTGATTGAACGCATGCAGTCCGATGGCGCGCTGGGGCTGATAAATTGAATTACCGTAGCCTCACGGTTACAGCTGTAAACATGACGGGAGCTGTTTTATTCTCCCTTTATTGAGCTCGTGTCCTCTCCGAAGGAGGACGCGTGAATTTATGGATGTCCCTGGCCAAAGAGGCCGAACTTTTTATGCATGCAGCATGAACAGGGGGGGCAGAAGCTCAGAAGTACTGTTGCTCCTGCTTTCGCTTCGGTTTCGTCACTTCGCGCCGACCAGACAGGGGAAGAAATTGTGATTATTAGGTATAGCACACGGCGTGGGTGTTTCACCAGGCCTGCTATTCCCTGCGCTCTGAGCCTACGACGACAGGCAGCATGTTTGCATATGTCCATCATCCCGCATGTGTGGTCGATGTTTATCGGATCCACTTACGGTCTGCTCGTATGGCGTATGATCTGTGTGCGAGTTTCTATGTGCAATCTGAGAAGCCTGCCAGACAACCTCCCTGTGGGGCAGAGCTATGATGAGCAATTATCCACTAGGGCGAGTTTGTAGGCTAATTTTGCATATTTATGTGGTCAGCAGCGCTGTTTACTATTCCCCTTCGCTGCTTACTGCTGCATTTTCAATTTAGAACAGACCCCAGTCCTTTCTCTCCTTCCCTCTCTCTGCCTTCATATTCTCTCCATCTCTTCCTCCTCCCCCTCTATCTCTCTCCTCCTGATGGGGTTTGTGATGTGTATCGTTCCCCCCCCCCCCCCATCCCTCAGGCTGCCTCTCTATTTTTATCCTCGCTGTGTGTGGGACGGGATGGGAGTAAAGGGACAGGTGTAGATTTGGCGCTGTGTCTGTTTGTGAGAGGCAGACAGAAAGAGGAGGAGCCAAACCGAGGTTGTTGTTTTTAAGCACCGAGTGTGTCTGCGTTGGGTCGTGTGCATCTAAGGCTAATGGAGATTTAGCGTGTTTATTTACAGCACATGTCTGCACGTCTTTGCTGTGTGTATGTGTGTCCATGGTTGAGCGTTTTTGGCTATGTGGAAGTGTTTTACAGCACGCAGTTGTTTCGTGTTACAGCCTTATTACAGTGTATCTTATTGGGATTTTAGGGGATACACCCGTACAAAGTGGCGCATAATGTGTAAGAAAAAGGATGTGTGATTTTAAAATTCTTCATTAATAAACAAAACAGACTAAACAAACTAGTCCCTCATTGAAAGATGGTGGAGGTAGTGTCAGGCTGTGGGATGGAGACAGTGGTGCCACCAGTGGGGTGGCCAGGGGTGGCCATGGCCCCCCGTGCCATGTCCTGGCCACCCCCACTGACCAGTGTAAATTGTAGGCTGCAGCTCTTCCTGAGCTTCTATCGCGCTTTTATTTGTATCTGCCAGTATCTACTTTCCCCTAGTAACTGTTTTGTTTTCCAATAAATTAATAAATGTGCACCTTATTCTAAATATAATTACACAATAAAAAGAAATTGTTGTTCAACTCAAAATGTTAACTTTACTGTTATTGGTCTATGCACATTAGATCATTAGGAACATTAAAAATCCCCCCCCAAAAAAAAAAAACATTAAAAACCAAAAGATATTAGTAAGCTTCTACTTAAATCTTTCTGGTAGTTTTCTACAGGCAGCTTTATTACAACAGTAGAATAAAATCCTGAAATTCTGGCTTTTAGTTTCAGTGCCACCCCAAGAGTTTAAGTGGCTCCATCTGGCCCCCCTCTATGAAACATTTCTGGAGGCGCCACTGGATGGAGAGAAAGTTGGTCAGAGATGATGGGAAGACTGATGGAGCTAGATGCGGGGGAATATGGAACGAGACGCGTTATAAAATGCAATAACGGGTTAGGGTAAAGAGGACTGACAAGGAGGTTCACTTTTTGACAGGAAAACAACCTGAAACATACCAGATCTAACTGTGTTACATTACATAAAGAGAGTCTAGTTGAGAATCTATCGGAAAAAGAAGAATAGACACAACATTTGGTATATTTTTATTATCTTTTTCAAAAAACCTTTATTTAACCAGAGAAAAGACCCATTGAGATCAAATACTCCTTCAGAAGTATCTAGATCCAGGATATTACGAGTGTGGCCGTTTGTGGCCCTCAGAATGACTCGGTGTGGCCCACGACCAAAATAATACAATGACACAAATCTATCCAGGGATTAATCAGCGTAAGCAGGTCATGTAAAAGAAAAAACAAAAAAACAAAGAAAAAAAAAACATGGTGACATGTTCACTGAAACAAGGCCTTCCACAAAAGATTCAGACAGATTAAAACCCTCTGAGAATAAAAAAAATGTTTGCATAACACAAAGCGTTTGTCTTTTATTAACCGTTTCAGTTTTACAGTAAACAGGACCGCAGGCATCCAGTAGTCGGTTCACCCATTCAAACAACTTGCCTAAATACAACAAGCGTTGTAAAAGACAGCGTGGCCCATATGATTACTTAAATACATTTTTCTAAACCACGAATATAGAAAACTGCCAAGCCCAAAAATGTAGGAAATTGTAAAGACCCTTTTAATATTTTCCATCTATTGTGTCTGATTCTATAAAATATTCAGTGTTTAATTTGTTGTGGAGCAGGTGAAAGTTTATTTTTACATTTGTAACCAAAGAAAATATATTAAAAAAAATGATTGTGACCTGTGAGTACATTGAACTTGACCATTTTGATCCAGAACCTTAATGCTGGTAAAAGCAGCTTTATTTGAAACAAGAGGTGATTCTCAATAGACTCAATTCAATTGCATGTCGCACTTTTTACTTATTTTTTTGTTGTTATTGTTAAAAAAAATTGTGACCCTTATATAGTTTTTCTACCATTGCAAAATTATGCAGCACTTTGTGATGGTCTGTCAAGTGAAAGCCAGTTAAAATACAGTGAATGTGACAGAATGGTTTATGAACGCTTTAGCAGGACACTGTATGTTGGGGGGTTGGGGGTCTATGTGTAGGTACGTTTATGCATGCAACATGCAGAGAGAAAGAGAACCGGCCTCATATTTCACCACAAAATTGAAGCAGAATCTAATCATAGCCTCATAAAAGCCTGACCCTGGAGAGGGCCTGCCTCTTTAAGGCCTCTGTCGCTCACACACACACACACACACACACACAAACACACACACACACACACACACACACACACACAGATCAAGGTCAGTGATTATGCGAGAAAAAGGTCCAAATGAGGCAGCAAATAATAGAAAAAACAGGAAGACAAACACATAGGGACAGTTAGGTGTTTGGCTGCTTTGATAATTATACGGCTTTGGACGCATGATTAGCAGCTTGCATGAACGTTCCCTGCCAAACAGTGTCTCTCGTAAAGCGAGCTCTAAAGAAGCCTTAAACCGAACTGTGTCCATTTCCAGCACCATCTGTTTTACAAATGCGGCCAGATTCTGCAGGGCTTCTGCAGGTTCGGTTTTCCAACTCCACGCAGAGAAAAAAAAATGGCTGCTTGGTTGCAATTAACAAGCATCATTATTCAGTCATATTCGTGCCTTTTTTGTAAAATTATTCACCAAAATGTTGACTGTCACTCTCGTGTAATGCACAGCACAGGGGGCATTTTTTTTGTTTGTTTTTTTTTTTTGTTTACGTTGAATTCACATTCATTTATAATTTTTTTTTGAGTGCTGCTCATGTGTAAAATAACAAAGGAGAGAGCTCACACCCAGATTCTTCTGAAAGGGCACAGCGATCTCTTTCATCCTTGCATTCTTTAAGGGTTTATAAGAAAGAACTTAATCGCGGTAAACCCGACCACTAGGCATAGGCTGGTGTGAGGCCAAGAAGCCATCGTAGCCTTAAGTGATAATGCCATGGTTTCACCTTATCGTGGTGAAGCCATGAAGCCGTTTACACAAAAGATTAAAACAAAAATTGCTAAATGCTTTTGTGTGAAACAGAAAAGCTACAGTTGATGAAGCTTCTGTAAAAAAAAAAAAATAAGGCGACCTAAGGATCCACAGAGGTATAGAAACGGTATTAGCATTTGACTGTGATACGTAGACTTAAAAAAAAAAAATAAATAGACCAAACACTTCGCTCTTTATTAAGGGACAAAAGCCTACCAAGACGATACTCTGCTTTCAGGTCAAGCAGCTAGCCTGATAGAAAATAACGCTGCATCTATCTCTGCAACCGTAGCTTTAAAACAGCATCATTAAGAGCGATGGGCCCCACTCTTTTAGCTTTCGCTTCCTGGCTCTCCTTTTATTTTGAGACTAAAAATGTTTCCAAGTAGCCATCTCTCAGTTTCCTATAAGAAGGGGGAAAGTGCAGTAGCCTTTTTTTTTTCGCCAGCTACCCAGCAGGGTACAGCAACGGGCGGGGGAGGGGCAGCACTGTTGTACTCTAATTGCTGACAACCGCTATAAACTTTATGATATTCTTAAAATTATCAAAATGTTAATGTTCTTGTCTTACATCGACACCAGATCCTGTTTTATGTTATATTCTTTACATGCGATTGCTGAAATACGCCAAGGCACCATGTTTTATTTATGTGGACGTATAGGACCGGGCCTACACAAGGGGGGGGCCTGGATGATTGTGTGAATTTGTATGAATGAAAATGGGGGCTAGGAGACGTGCAGGAGGGCCCTGAAGAGGTTCTTTTATTGAATAGGGACGTGCAGACATGGAGGGGGCAGGGTGAGACAGGGGCGGAGTGGAGGAGGTCGGGTTCGAAAGAAGGAGGAAACGGGACAAAAGTTTTCTGTAATGAGCGTGGAGGAAGGGACAGGCGGGTGGTGCATTAGTAGAAAGGCTTTTCTCCGGGTGCTGGAAGGGGTGGGAGGGAGTCAGGCTTACTTCTGTCACTTTAAAGAGAGACATCTGTCAAAGGGGAGAGTGTGTCTGTGTGTGTGTGTGTGTGTGGGTGGGTGTGATTAGGCGGGGAAAGGGGATGCCAGGACTTTATTTGCACCTGGGATGTGATTCCTACATATCAAACTATATAACTGGCTTTCCAAACACTGATCTCTTTCATTTTGACCACGGAGCAATGGAGCTTTTCACAAACAATTCATCTGGCCAAGAACCTGTTAGGGCTTCCACTTCTTGGACAATTAGTAACCCTCTACAGTTTTTATTCCATGTAATGATTATATTCCTTACTGTTCATAGACTGTCTTATAATTCATTTTTAGATTCATGAAGAGCAGTGGTTGCCCGACCAGTATATTTCATGAGAGAGTGTGGAAAAGTATTTGTTTGACAGACTTTATTCCTCACTCTTTAAAAAATACATGCATTCATCTATTTAGATTTCAGTATTTAGTGTTTGCCATTAAATTATTAGGGAACTTTTGTATTTCTTCCCCAATAAGTAACTTGGTTTGCTACTCCTACTGCTTATTTAAGATTAAATGTTAGCATTATAAACCAGTGTATTTAGGTTTAACCATGTTAGAACATAAATCCATTTGGATATTAGTCCTGTGTTTTCTGGATTCCTGCCTGCGCCGCTATCCCAAATGTGTCACAGGCCTCCGAATTGGATGTAATCTCGGTGAATGTGAGATTTCTGCAGCCGTGAATTTGTATGGCTCCGAACAAGCCTTTTTAATTCACCAGCTCATTTCCCAAAGGACTTACACACCCGAAAATAGAAAGAAGGTCCAAGTGCATAGGTCCAACAGTTATCCGCTATAGTGCTGCTGGATTATGTTGAACTAAATCCACGGGATCAAATTTCAGTGAGTGCTCCGCCGCCGCATGCCGAATGTTCTCGTTTGGGCTTGACGAAAACAGCGTAATATTCCAGGGATCAAGACGGTGTTCGGCTCTCTGCTTTATGCGTGGCTTGATGTTACTATTGTGCAGGCGAATGAGGAGGAAAAACACAGCGAGAGGACGGGACATGCTGCCAATCCACGCTCCAACAGAGAGGCCGGTGAAGGGTTTCTTCCAGATAACTTACTGAATGGAGGAGATGGAGGGCAGACCTCTCAGGTGTGAAGAAAGGAATTAGGGAGACAGCGGAGGAAGGGAGGGGGAGGGGGCACCGCGAGTCTGTAATATGGTTGCAGACCTGCGTCACTAGGCAACGGAGTCGAGCCAGATGCCAGGTTGCTAGGGAACCTGAGGGATGCAAAGCCTAACGTGGTGCTGAAGAGAGATGATAGCATGGCGGGGTGGAGCTGTGCTTCTGCTCCACCTTACTGCTCACTCCCTGTTTCTCACATTTTAATGTCTTCGTGTTGCTTTGAATAATCAGGACAAATCCGGTCTTACCATCACAACACGATATGACATCTAGATTGTTTTGCGGTCCTGACATATTAAAATTTTCTGACTACAATTTATAGAGTTTGAAACACAGTGAACGATGTGACCCTACATGAAGGCTATACGGTCTATTTATTATATATTTTACATTAAATACTTATATTCAGTACATTTGTTCTTTATCATTTCTGCGTAAAAATGCTGATTGGGTTGATAACTTGGCAAAATGTCGCAACGTTTAATTACCAATGTCTGCTAATTAAATACGTGATTCCCTAACTCTTCTGTGCAGTCACAGCAAACTGGTATAGTCGTTTTTTTCGCAACCATCACGCCTTTTACAAATATTGAGAATAGTGCTCAGTTTCAACGTTGAACTATAAATCTAATCTGCTGTAATTTTTCTGTGGGATTGAAATAACCAAAAATATTTACATTATACAGATGGGCAATTATTTATTATCGTTAATAATTGTTAAAATAAATTGTTCTAAGAATTTGAGATGCCGTGATGGTGACAATAAGTTGTATTTGATGTTGATTGCAAACCCCAAACGTCGCTAGCGTTGTTCTGACTTTTGCTGCTTGAACTATTTTTCCATTGTTCGCTTCAATCAAAGCTGCATTTATGTTCAAGGTACGATGGATTCAAAGTACTACATAGCGTTTAGCAGCACTGTTGGGCTACTAAATGTAACTGGTGTAGCCGAGATGCCTCTTTGGTAATGGGAGAGTTTTATTTTTTAAGCATTAATTCATTTAAAGGATTATTTTTGTGGCCATTGTTATCATCCATGCAACAAACAGCAAAACATATTGCGTTGAAATTTTAAATCCCCATAGCGCATACCTCTTTCATTAAAGAAAACTATATTTTCAGCACTTTAAAAAAAAAAAAAAAAGGTTTCCTAAATATCTTTAGTGTAACGAGACAAACATAGAATAAAAAGAGCTGTTCCAGGAAAGAAAGCTTAGATAACCCCCCCATCCCATCATGGAGCAGAATATGGAGGATTATGAATCTGGAAGTGGAAAGCAGGGAATCAAGGAGTCCAGAGGAAGCAGAAATAATACGAGATCGTGGGGAGGGGATAAAAATAGTTTACATTCCTTCGGCACTTTGGAAAATGGACTTCTGAAACTGTTAGGTTGGAGCGTCCCGAGGGAGAGTGAGAGGGGAGTGAGGAGGTGTGAACATATGCGTTCAAGAGAGGAGTCCAGAGAGCACTTCAGCGTGTTCACATGCGTGCGTCCTCACGTGAATGTATGTTGTCCTGCACCGTGCTCTAATCTTCCTCTTCACTCGTTGCACTGATGTCTTCTTCTTGTGGTGGACGGTTGTTTTTGATTTGATGGCAAAACAGAAATCAGCAAAGAATAAAGCTGCAGCATTGTTTGATGTCTGTACAGTTTCCCACCACGGCCCCTCACTTCATGGTGGAATGGTTTGTTCCACCCATTTTGCGTGGGTGTGTGTGTGTGGGTGTGTGGGGGGGTGGGGGGGCACAAAATACGATTTGATTGGATAATCCAAGGATTTAATATCCTCTAATCCTGGTACAATCCTCTCCGCATTACTGCAGGGAGTAAGATTAACTGTAAGTGTGTAGTATGTGTTTGTTTCTGTGCGAGCAAAAGGTCGGGGGCGCTGCGAGACGCCGGGAAAGCGTACAGTAAAACAGCGTGAGCGTGTGTGTGTGTGTGTGTGTGTGTGTGTGTGTGTGTGTGTGTGTGTGTGTGTGTGTGTGTGTGTGTGTGTGTGTGTGTGTGTGTGTGTGTGGATAAGTGACATGCACTGTGCGTCTGTTTGTGTTGACACCACAGCGCGTAAATGGACCCGTGTTTGCATGCATGCAGGACTGGGTCAAGAGTGCTCGAGTGGAAGCTCTTCCGCCGAGCGCGCGCGTGCTCCTGAGAGCTCGAGCCCTCGTCATATATCACATATATGCCCTCATGCATCGCCTCACGTGCAAGTTCCCCCCTTTCCTCAGAGATACGGGGGGCTTAGAGAGAGAGAGCTTCTTAGTATGCAGCAGGGTAGATCCAACCACACTCCGGCGCGAGTCCGGCTCCTCTTACACGGACACGTTTGCAGATGGCTGCTGTTAATTAAGTCTTATTTGGAACGTGAGTAATTAGAGGATAATTTGACATGAAAGGAGTGCGCGGCCGTTCTTGTGTAAAGGAGACAGCCAAAGACAAACTGGAGTACAGTTTGGCTGCCTAACCAGGCTCAAGGGAATTTTAATCAGCACAATGTAGATTTGCCACATACTTTTTTTTTTTTTCCCCATATCTAGCCCCTGCCACCGTCTCTTCAGTATATTCTTACATTTTTACTCGTACTTTGCGCCCAGATCCGTGGCCTTTCATGCTAAAACGTGGAGAGAAAATTCAGTTGGAGGGATCACTCGGAGGACAGCACAAAGACACCAAAGCTTTCGCTACTACTAATTCTTTGTTTACCCAAAGAGCACAGCGGTCGCCCTTGGCAACCAGCATCCTTGTTTACCTACTCGGTGTGCCGTCATATGATTGCCATGACAACAAGCCGGTTGCCATGCGAATTTTCCGATCCCACTGTGATGTCTCTGAAGAGGCAGCGTGCACCTCTCACCTGCTGCTTCCCCTCCAGCTCCTCGGTTCCTCGTCTTCTTTTTTTTCAGGACGTTAATCACTGGAACTCATTATGTGCTTAAAAGCAGAGCCTCAAAATGATTTGGACGTGATCTCCAGATGGCTCAATGATCTCAGCGAATAGAAAGTAACATTAAAACAACAAAGCTTGTGTACAAACTAAAGACATGCTGGTCAGGTCGGCCATTAGTGGGGGTGCGCTCAGTCGCAGCGGCTCAGGCTAACCCTCCATCTGATCTATGGAATTTCGTTACATGTACCTTTTATGTATATTGACAAATAAAGCATCTTATCTTATAAAAATAAACTGTAGATGTGTGCCTCTGTCATGCATTTTTGGTTAAAACAAGTCTGTTCATTCAATTAAGTTAAGGCAAGACAAGGCAAATTTATTTATATAGCACAATTCAGTACAAAGACAATGGAAAGTGCTTTACATGATTAAAATATAGCAAAATAAAACAGAATAAAAGCAAGTAGGAATAAAATATAGATAGAAAATAGAACAAAAAAGTGGTGATTCAGTTAACTAGGACAGTTGAAGGCAATTTTAAACAAATGTGGTTTTTAATCTTGATTAAACTCACCATGGGTAGAGTAGGAAGAAATTTTACCTAAGCGTTACGAAATTTTTCATAATATTATTAAAGTGAAAGCAAAACTACTCCTAAAAGTAAATTTTGTTAAAATATCCTAAGTAAATGTAACTGGTTACTACCCACCTCTTGCAATAAAATCCAGGAGAATCAATTGCCTCCACAAATCACCAAGTTAGTGAATAGTGTCCATTTGTGGGTAATTTAATCTCAGTAAAAAAAACATCCTACCTTTCTCTGAAGGCCTTGGAGAAAAAGCCTCATTTGGATCAAAAACACAGCTGGCAGGTCAGGAGGGAAAAAGTTGTAGAGAAGTTTGAAGCAGACTTAGAATAGAAAGCAATATCCCACTCTTAGAGCGTCTCACAGAGCGCCGTTCAGCCAATCATCCGAAAATGAAAGGAATATGGCACAACTGCAAACTTACCAAGACACGGCTGTCAACCCAAACCGACAGGTCGAGCAAAAAAAAAAGCGCCAAGAGTCCCATTTATACTCTGGAGGATTTATATAGAGACCCACGATTCAGGGGGAAGAATCCATCAGTTGGCTGCGCATCGCACAAATCCGTCTTTAATGGAGCCGCGTCAAGGAGAAAGCCATTGTTGGAAATCCTTAAGAGGTCTTGCCTATAGTTTGCAACGAGTGATTTAGTGGACACATCAACCATTACAGAATCCACAGCAGAATCCCCACAGAAAAGCATTCCCCACAGCAGAATCACGCCGTGGGGAACGCTTTTCTTTGGGATGAACCGGCGACTTTTCCGAGGCACTGTCTACACACACAGACCCATAAAATGTGATTACTTCGGAACAGTCCGCGGTTTTCCGTTTGGCCTGCTTCGCGTGCACAAGGACGAGCTTCAGTACGCTTAATGGAGGAAGAAATAGAAGAGGTAATGGATTGATCCAAGGCTAGAGGGAAGGGTGGTGGACACAAATCTTGCAACTATTAGCCCTCTCTACAAAGGAAGCCCAAATCAATGTACAAGACAGGACTGATCAATGAGCTGATGGATGGCAGCGTGGAAGGACAACAATAACATTAGGACCAGGATATGATGGGTGGATGGATGGATGGATGGATGGATGGATGGACTGCATCAGTAAAGGTGTTAGAGTTAAAAATATCTATTATTCCCTCCTAACTTGTGTGTGTGTGACTGTTTTATGGAGAGTGTGTTGATGTCTTGGTGTGCGTGTTGTGTGAGATGGCCTTGGCCCAGATCAATAGTTTTGTGGTGACAGCTAAGAGCTGATTAATCAAATACATGGATCTGTCTTTTTTTTTTTTTTTTTTCTGCTCCGCCCTCTCCTCAATTACCAGCATCATTACATTGCCTTAACACCCCACTGGGACGTCGAGCCATTCCTCCTTCTCATCCCTTCCCCTCCCCCTCGTGTCTTACAACCTGCTTTTCTTTCAGTTTCTTGTCGATCAAAAGTCACTCAGAGTCCTACGGTATTAAATGGTAAAGTCTCCATTTCATTGTCAGGTTTTGTTATTTTTTTTTGCATCTGACCTTTGCAACATTTTTCATATTTTAGTAAAAAAAAAAAAGTTATGTCTTCTCTCCTGGAGAGTCTACTTCACAGCTCTTTGTGCTAACATCCCTGTCCAGTCCCGTCTCTTCTTCTTCCATCCCTTGCTTCTCCTTCCTCTCTCCGCGTCTGTCGTCTTTTTGCCGCCATCCTCCTGCAGCTCTGCTCCTCCTGCCCATCCCCCTGGCACCATCTCTTTCTCAGTGGTATGACTAAGCACTGTGTGTGTGTGTGTGTATGTGTGTGTGTGGAGTGTTTTTTATTTTATTTATTTATTTATTTTTTGTATAGTTTGTTCTGCGTCTTACTATTCGTGCGAGCCAATGGTAGCGAAGATATGAATGGAAGGGATGTTTGCAGTGTGGGTTTGCGATAATGCATCAGCCCTCTTGGCAG